>NC_066396.1:32490521-32663021 GCF_013377495.2 Cygnus atratus | reverse complement strand
GTAATTTTCTTCTGCTTTGTACAGCAAAATTGCATCCCTTGAGACTCATTTGGAAAATTCTCTTACTCCTCTCTTCCTATGGACCATACAGAGACAGCTGTCTCTTTTGGAAGGCATTTTATACTTGTTTATGAGCAAGTAAAAACTCTGCTTCTTCTCCTAGATGGAAGCAACATCACCAAGGTAGTTGTGCAGATGTATATATGTCAGCTAGGTATCTTCTGAAGAAACTTTCAGATGTTTGTTTTATTGTGCTGTGTACACTGGTTCCAGAAACGTGGTTTGATTTACATAAATGTTGTCAATTACAGTAATTGAAATATTTTTATGACAGCATCAAGAATTCATAGCACTAGAACTTTTCAGTTTTTAGAATCATAGAATCTATGATGAACCACAGAAATTGGGTTGGAAGCGACCTTAAAGATCATCTAATTCCAAGCCTTCTGCCATGGGCAGTGATGCCACCCACTAGATCAGGTGGCCAGGGCCTCGTTCAGGCTGGTGTTTAACACCTTCAGGGATGGAACATCCACAGATTCTCTGGGTAAACCTGTCCAATTCCTCATCACCCTCTGAGGTGAAAAAAAAAAAAAAAAAAAAACTTCTGAATATCTAATCTAAAGCTACCATCTTTTACTTTACAGCCAAATCGCTCTTGTACTATCATCATACTCCCTGAAAAAGAGTCCCTCTCCAACTTTCATGTAGGCCCCCTTTTGGTAGTGGAAGGCTGCTGTAGGGTCTCTCCAAAGCCTTCTCTTCTCTCCAGCCTGAACAACCCTAACTAACTCTCAGCCTGTCTTCACTGGAGAACTTTATAATGTTACAAACAGTACTTTCAAACTTAATGTATGTGAGCATGAAAAAGTCTTCACTTTTTTTTATTTAGCTGCAGAATTAGCTGCAGAATCACATAATTTGCAGCAGAACTAGAGCTGCCTTTTTCTTGCATTTTTATAACCAATCTGTATAGCTTATTTACAAATCCTGTTCCCATTGAAAACTGAGATAGGCTGCTGTTCAGTTCTGTGATTGTTATAAAGATTAACTAAAATTTTCAGTTGATTGGATTCATTGGTCAGCGTTGTGATCCTATGATCAAACAAGATATCATTATTAAAGCTAAAGAAGTGACAGAGACAAGTTTCCTGAGAAGGCTGCACAAGAGCAGCAAGCAAATGAAGTTTCTTTAGTGACCCCTAAAAGAAATCCATCAGAGAGTCCTCTCCTTAGCCCAAATTATTTGTTGATTATACATGAGACCCCTAATAATATTCTCCTTGCCTTGAAAAAAAAGCTTCTTTATTACCATTCATAGAAATTATTTTGCCTAAGTAAATACGTCTTCAATTGCATTACTTAATTAAAGACATTAATAAAAAAACCCCATCTATTTCTCTCATCATTGTGCCACTTCTGTACACCCTATGAATAAATATTTGAAAACCAAAACAAACAAACAAAAAAAATCCCCAGCCCTACCCTCCACCCCCAAAGAGCTAATATAACTGCAAAACAAAGTACTCACCTTTATATATTGTTTTTTATATTCTAAAATCAGGAATAAGATAGCAATTTATTCTGTCACAGAAGTAAAACACACAGATAAATAACTGTTGTATATACTAACTTGGGAAAGGGGGGAGGGGAGGGGGAGGGGGGGGGAGAGGGAGGAGGAGGGGGAGGGGAAGAGGGAGGGGGGAGGGGGGGGGAGGGAGAGAACGAGGGGGAGGGGGAGGGAGGGAGAGAGGGGAGAGGAGGGGAGGGGAGGGGAGGGAGGGGAAAGGGAAAAGGGGAGGGAGGGCAGGGCAGGGGAGGGCAGGGGGAGGGGGAGGAAGGGAAAGGAAGGGAGGGAGGGGAGGGAGGGGGAGGGCAGGAAGGGAAGGGGGGCAGGGAAAAGGGAAGGGAAGGGAAAAAGGGAAGGGAAGGGAAGGGAAGGGAAAGGGAAGGGGAAGGGAAGGGAGGGAAAAAGGGAAGGGGGAAGGGAAGGGAAGGGAAGGGAAGGGAAGGGAGGGAAGGGAAGGGGGGGAAGGGAAGGGAAAAAAAAAAAAAAAAATACAGAAGGATGCTTATTTGTTTGCATAAAAGAACACAGAAATGACGGTGTAGGCAAAGCAAAAGGTAGCACTCTACAGTATTTAGCATGTAATAAGATTTAAGAAGGAGTTAAATAAAGTGTCTACAGAAACGCAGAGTTTTGAATTAAAAACAAAACAAAACAAAAACAAAAACAAAAATCTAGACTCTTCAGTACTCTGCTTTTTATAAATATGTCCTAGCAATAAGAAGTGGACACAATATTTCAAGACTTGTAGAAGTTAATAAAACTTCTAAACCCAGTCTAAAAATAATTTTGAACATCTGGTTACAGGATTCTCATGTTGTATCTGGTGTGCATTTTGTATATTAGCATTCCCGTAGCTACCATATTTGGTACAGTATGGATTATTCCCTACTTCATGGATAATATTTCCACACCCAGGGTCAGTACTGTTGCCCTCTGAGTTTCTGTCAATGTTGTTTAAAAGGCACCTGTGATAACACAGTAACATGGAGTTAGATGTTTGAAATCTGGGTTATATATATGTCTTTATATATAGTCACTAATCATGCATCACCAGTTAGTAGGAAGTTTTCCACGATTCATTATAACACTCCTAAACATCAAACATTTTTTCATATTTAAGCAAGCCACTCCTCTTCAATCTGCTGAAGCTGTTTAATCTTATTCCAAGAAGGGAAATGAAGAGTCTCAGCTTTATAGGTGATATTCTTGATTCTAGTACAGTAATCCTTTTTAATGTTCCGGTCTTTGTTACTACTATAGAGAAAGTAAGCAACATCTAGTTACAGAATAATCTGAAGTATTCTAATAGTGTATACTACTTGTAGGCTCAACTTTTTAACTTCTATTAAATTCACTGCACGTAAGTTAAAGCACTCAGGTAGGGTTTAAGAGAAAGTATTTTATCTTAATAGTTTTACATTGATGCAACAACCTTTTTGGAGATAAATGTAATTTTTTGAAGGCCTACTACTCATAACTTTTTCTTTTGCATACTTTCTACAAGCTCAGATCAGTTTTTTGTGACTATTAAGAGCAAGGCTGACTTAAAGGTTTATAGACTTGTGGTTCTACAAACAATCAAGTTTCTAAACGGCAAGAGAAATTGGTATATTCCTAAAAGTAAAAAGATGGGACAGATGAGAAATAGGTTGATTCAACATCTCATGAATATTATTTCCACCGTCAGGACACTGCT
Organism: Cygnus atratus; assembly: GCF_013377495.2. Lineage (NCBI taxonomy): Eukaryota > Metazoa > Chordata > Aves > Anseriformes > Anatidae > Cygnus > Cygnus atratus. Next base: position 32,659,755 of record NC_066396.1, on the reverse strand, counting down.
ATGTTTCTACAAAAGTCCCCAAACAATCTTCAGGAACAAATTTCATTCTCATTCGGTACATTTTTGAAGTTGTGCTTGCCAAGGCAGCCATGAGTCCAAACTCCAAGCTTCACAAACAAAAAAACCACACACAAAACAATCAAACAAACAAACAAACAACAACAACAACAAAAAAACAAATATAATAACAACAAAAATACTGTAATTAATACTGGCATTATGATACTTTTATGGATCAAATGTATGATAAGAGATCTTTGTCTGGTAGGCTGTAAAGAACAGCTGAACAACTTTCTTTCCATGAACTTCTACCTCTGCGTTTTAAGCTATTCTTTGCTGAAAAGATGTAAAAAAAAGAATAAATAAATAAATAAATAAATAAATAATAAAATAACAATGTATCTCTGATGGTAAATATTGTAGTAAATGGGAAGTAAAAGACAGATTGAAATTACGAGGCTTTAGTGGTGGACTTCATGGTTTAATGGTGGACTTGGCAGTGCTAGGTTCAAAATTGGACTAGATGATCTTAGAGGTCTTTTCCAACCTAAATGATTCTATGATTCTATGATTATATACACGATTTTGTTTGTTTCCAAATGAAGTTCTTGGAGAAATATTTACTGAAAGTATTAGATTGGTATCTTGAAAGGGGAAAAGATGAAAAATCATGTGTTCTTTATATTAATTATCCTTCTTTTCAACAGGAATTTATCTAGCAGACAAAATAGAACGGAATCTACATTATGAGGCTGACATTAAGGTTAGTGAAAACACCAATTAGAAGAATATGCTTGTTAAGATAGATTAGCTACGTTTGCTAATTATTTTTTTAAAAAGGGGGGGGGGGGACAGGGAGGGAGAATATAAACATGTATAGTCTGATTTCCTTTAAAGTAATGCTAAATAACCAATATATCTAGTTTCTCAATCTACGTGCTGCTTAGTGCTAATGATATATGTAAGGGTAGGTAGAAGGAGAGTGTCTTTTCCTTTAAAGGTATCTAGTCAAGGACCTTTCCCAATGCAACAAGGGATATAAGAAAGGCAGGAAGTGATGGGAACCAAGTCTGGACAGTAGTCATGTTAATGTGTGAGGGCATGTGGGAATGTGTTAATATTTGCTCGATCAGATGCTTGACTGATTGAGGTTATCTAAGCTCAGAGAAAATGACCAGGAAAAACTGGTCAGTTGTACTAATTGATAAGGAAAGAGACAGAATGTGGGAATGTTGATTAAAGACAGGACAAGGTTGTCTGATTGAGGATCTCTAGATCAAGATAATAAGAAGTAAAGAAGGGGGAACAATAAGCAAAATGCTAAAACACAGATCTGATAAACAAAAGGTGAACAAATGTCAAGAAACCTCCCAGTCATGCTAGCTGATGTGCCACTTCCAGGAAGATCAACATGGACTTTGTAGCTGATGATACATGCTCAGCTTTGCTAGCAGTTGAATATGCAAAGGAGAAAGTGGCAGACATCTTCCCTAGCCTGTGCAGAAACACCAGATCACGAGGCACTGGGCTGGGCCCCAGTGTCTAGGCAAGAGTGGTCCTGAGCTTGAGCAGCTGAAGAAGGTGGCTTCACTCTGTGCTCTTTACCTCACTTAACAATATAGACAGTACTGATGATTTCTGCCAGATATTACACTAAAACATTTTTAAAAGAAGTAAAACAGAAATGGGAGATCTTTCCAATAGAGGTCAAATACTGTCTAGTTGTCTTAAAAGTGCAAAAAATTATTGTTCAGGTGCTGTGTCTCACTCAGTTTTCACTCAGCATTGAAGGGATGGTCTGCTATAGGCTCTGTATGCTGTGTAGGCCTACGATAACAACACTGTTGATACTGTGTTTGCACTATTGAAATTGCTTTCCTGTTTATTGTTATAGTTTACTTTTGATACCTAATGAAAGAGGCACATTTATTATTCTCTTGTGATAGAGATGTTAAACTGAAACATTCTGCTTTAATTGCACAGACATGAGTAGTTACTGTTCAAGCTGGAACTAAAATGACTGTCCTCATCAAGACCAAATGCTTTGTGGGGAAGTTTTTCATAAATAATTGAAGTGCAAACAACTGTAATAGTAACTAATGGGAATTAAGGGATATAGGCTTGCAAAAACAACAATATGTTTTGCAGTGCTAGAGATATCCACAATACTGTTATGGAATAATAATAATATTGTACAATGTTTTTTCTTTTTTTTTTTCACCTCCCTCTCCCCCCCACTTTTTTTTTTTTTTTTCCATGCCTCCCTTTTTGATGTCTTCTCTCAAAGTACAAGCCTGGTTTGGTTAGTCCTAAAAGATCCAAAAGGATATTTTATATCTTCAACTTCCAGGAGAGACAGAAGTAATTAAGAAAGAGAGATTTAAAAAGCATGAATTAAGTAAGCAGAGTTTTCTTCAGATGTTTTGAGAACTATTATAATAGACCATTCTCTTGGGATTTAATAAAAGCTAGAAATGAACCTCTTCATTTCTGTGAGATTACTTCAGAAGTTCAAGACTTGCCATTTCCAAAAAACGCTTATGAAATAGTATATACATCTTTTCTTAGTTCTACAGTCAGCTTATTTATAGGTCATCATTGAAGTAGTAGAATAATAATAATTAAAATAATAAAAAAGAAATATATGTATGTTATGAGCTACCTTATATTATAGAACTATATCTCATGATACCAAAGACAAGAAAGAATTTGATAAATAAGTTGAAACAAAAGAAACAAATAGGGGAAAAAAAAACTTATTTCTTCTGTTCTTATATAGTACTGACAATAATTTAGACAGTCAGAAGTAGAAGAAGCATCTGTTTCCCTAAAAGAAGGAAGTTCTCATGCATGAATTAAATATACAGTTTGTTTGTACCTAAGTACTTTTCTGACAGTGGATGCATGCAAATACCTTTAAATAATGTAAAATTGCATTGAAGTCCTTTATGTAGTAAAATAAGCTTATTCTAGTTTTTATTTTCGTTGTAAGCTCAGACAAGGACTTAATTTCATTTTAAATATAGGCTTGAGTGTTTTTTTTTTTTTTTTCTTAATTTGGTAAAGAGTTTTTGTTTTGTTTTATTTTGTTTTGTTTTGTTTTATTTCTGGAGTAGTAAGCTTGTATAAGCATGTTTTGCTTGGATCGTTCTTGTATCCCAGTCTTTTACTGAAGAGGAATCTCTTTCCTGTGTCTAGTTTTGAGTTTAATATTTGGCCAACTGTTTTTCAAATGGTGGTCTGCCATTCTGAGCACGTTACATACAACTGTCAGTACTATAGGTCCTGATCTATGTTTTGTGTTATATTTAAGTACAGGATAACTGCATTTATCACAGGCGACGTCACAGGCGACGCCCCCCCCTACCGCCCCCACCTTCCCAGGTGCGTGTACACAACAGGTTTGAGGCCCTAGAGCTTGAGAGACCAGTGGGTGAGGATGAGGTAGAAAGTCTACCCAGGAGGATGCCTAGGGCGAGGAAGTCCACTCCACGCCTCAAGACTGCCTCCACCAAGAAAGACAAAAGGGTAATTGTTGTAGGCGACTCCCTTCTCAGGGGGACAGAGGGCCCTATTTGTCGGCCTGAACCTACCCATAGGGAAGTCTGCTGCCTCCCTGGGGCCAGGGTCAGGAATGTTGCCAGAAAGCTTCCCAGCCTGGTTCACCCCTCTGACTACTATCTGCTTTTGATAGTGCAGGCTGGCAGTGATAATATTGAAGAGAGAAGCCTGAAGGCTATCAAACGGGACTTTAGGGGACTGGGACGGTTAGTGGATGGAGTGGGAGTACAGGTGGTGTTTTCGTCCATCCCTACAGTAGCAGGGAGGGGTCCAGAGTGGACACGGAAAGCCCACCTGATTAACACATGGCTCAGAGGCTGGTGCCAACACAGAAATTTTGGTTTTTTTTTTTGACCATGGGGCGCTTTACTCGGCACCCGGCCTGATGGCTGCAGATGGGTCCCTATCTCTAAGGGGAAAATGGATCCTAGCCCAGGAGCTGGCAGGGCTCATTGAGAGGGCTTTCAACTAGGTAAGAAGGGGGATGCGGCTGAAATAAGTCTTGTTGGAGCTGTGCCAGGGGGAACAATGGCAAGGCCAGGGGAGAAGGCAATGGCCCAGCTGAAGTGCATCTGAACTAATGCACGCAGCATGGGTAACAAACAAGAGGAGCTGGAAGCCATCATGCAGCAGGCAGGCTATGACTTGGTTGCCATCATGGAAACATGGTGGGACCACTCATGACTGGAGTGCTGCAATGTCTGGCTATAGGCTCTTCAGAAGGGACAGGCAGCACAGAAGGGGTGGTGGTGTGGCTGTCTATATTAGAGAGTGTTTTGATGTTGTGGAACTTGAGGCTGGGAACGATAAGGTTGAGTCTCTATGGGTTAGGATCAGCAGGAAGGCCAACAAGTCAAGCATCCTGGTGGGGGTCTGTTATAGACCACCAAACCAGGATGAGGAGACGGATGAGGAGTTCTACAGGCAGCTGGCAGAAGTTGCAAAATCATCAGTGGTTGTTCTCATGGGGGACTTCAACTTCTCAGACATATCCTGGAAGCACAACACAGCCCAGAGAAAGCAGTCTAGGAGGTTTCTGGAGAGCATGGAAGATAGCTTCCTGACGCAGCTGGTTAGAGAGCCTACCAGGTGCCCCGCTAGATCTTCTGTTCACAAACAGAGAAGGACTGGTGGGAGATGTGGTGATCGGGAGCTATCTTGGGCAGAGTGACCATGAAATGGTAGAATTCTCTATTCTTGGCGAAGTCAGGAAGGGGACCAGTAAAACTGCTATCTTGGACTTCCAGAGGGCTGACTTTGAGCTGTTCAGGACACTGGTTGGCAGAGTCCCTTGGGAGGCAGTTCTGAAGGGCAGAGGAGTCCAGGAAGGCTGGCACTCTTCAAGAAGGAAATCTTAATGGCTCAGGAGCGGTCTGTTCCCACATGCCCAAAGACGAGCCGGCGTGGAAGAAGACCGGCCTGGCTGAACAGAGAGTTGTGGCTCGAGCTTAGGAGAAAAAAGAGGGTTTATAATCTTTGGAAAAGAGGGCGGGCCACTCACGGGGACTAAAAGGCTGTTGCGAGGCTTTGCAGGGACAATATTAGAAACGCCAAAGCTCACCTGGAGCTCAATCTGGCTACTGCCATTAAAGATAACAAAAAATATTTTTACAAATACATCAACACAAAAAGGAGGACTAAGGAGAATCTCCATCCTTTACTGGATGTGGGGGGAAACTTAGTTACAAGGGATGAGGAAAAAGCTGAGGTGCTTAATGCCTTCTTTGCCTCAGTTTTTAGCAGCAAAACCAGTTGTTCTCTGGATACCCAGTACCCTGAGCTGGTGGAAGGGGATGGGGAGCAGGATGCGGCCCTCATAATCCACGAGGAAATGTTTGATGACCTGCTACAGCACTTGGATGTACGCAAGTCGATGGGGCCAGATGGGATCCACCTGAGGGTACTGAGAGAACTGGCAGAGAAGCTAGCCAAACCGCTTTCCATCATTTATCAGCAGTCCTGGCTATCAGGGGAGGTCCCAGTCGACTGGCGGCTAGCAAATGTGACGCCCATCTATAAGAAGGGCCGGAGGGTAGGCCTGGGGAACTATAGGCCTGTTAGTTTGACCTCAGTGCCAGGGAAGCTCATGGAGCAGATTATCTTGAGTGTCATCACGTGGAACTTGCAGGGCAACCAGGCAATCAGGCCCAGTCAGCATGGGTTTATGAAAGGCAGGTCCTGCTTGACGAACCTGATCTCCTTCTATGACAAAGTGACACGCTGAGTGGATGAGGGAAAGGCTGTGGATGTGGTCTGCCTTGACTTCAGTAAGGCTTTTGACACCGTTTCCCACAACATTCTCCTCGAGAAACTGGCTGCTCATGGCTTGGACTGGTGTACGTTTCGTTGGGTTAAAAACTGGCTGGATGGCCGGGCCCAAAGAGTTGTGGTGAATGGAGTTAAATCCAGCTGGAGGCCAGTCACTAGTGGAGTCCCCCAGGGCTCAGTACTGGGGCCAGTTCTCTTCAATATCTTTATTGATGATCTGGATGAGGGCGTCCAGTGCACTCAGTAAGTTTGCAGATGACACCAAGTTAGGTGAGTGTGTCGATCTGCTCGAGGGAAGGAAGGCTCTGCAGGAGGATCTGGATAGGCTGGAGCGATGGGCTGAGGTCAACTGTATGAAGTTCAACAAGGCCAAGTGCCGGGTCCTGCACCTGGGGCGCAACAACCCCAAGCAGAGCTACAGGCTGGGAGATGAGTGGCTGGAAAGCTGCCTGGCAGAGAAGGACCTGGGAGTACTGGTAGATAGTCGGCTGAACATGAGCCAGCAGTGTGCTCAGGTGGCCAAGAAGGCCAACAACATCCTGGCTTGTATAAGAAGCAGTGTGGCCAGCAGGTCTAGGGAAGTGATTGTCCCCCTGTACTCGGCTCTGGTGAGGCCGCACTTCGAGTACTGTGTTCAGTTTTGGGCCCCTTGCTACAGGAAGGACGTCAAGGTGCTCGAGAGAGTCCAGAGAAGGGCGACGAGGCTGGTGAGGGGTCTGGAGAACAAGTCTTACGAGGAGCAGCTGAGGGAGCTGGGATTGTTTAGCCTGGAGAAGAGGAGGCTCAGGACAAGGGGGAATGGGCTAAAGTTGTGCCGGGAGAGGTTTAGGTTGGATATTAGGAAGAACTTCTTTACTGAAAGGGTTGTTAGGCATTGGAATGGGCTGCCCAGGGAAGTGGTTGAGTCACCATCCCTGGAGCTCTTTAAGAGACATTTAGATGTTGAGCTTAGTGATATGGTTTAGTGGAGGTCTTGTTAGTGTTAGGTCAGAGGTTGGACTCAGTGATCTTGGAGGTCTCTTCCAACCTAGACGATTCTGTGATTCTGTGATTCTGTAATTTACTGTTTCACTCAGAACCTTCTTTGGTCAACAGGAAATAAAATACATAGGCAGAACCAAGGGCATACTGTTAAGCATATTAATGTTTCAACAGCATAATACTGCAAAATATCTGAGTAAAGCGGAAAAATATTATTAATAGCACAGTTAAAATTGTCATTCTGCAATTTCACATTTTCTACTCTTTCTCTCTAGTGCTGGTCTCACCTTTCCAACAACTCTCCAAGTCCTAAGGCTGAATATTCAACTTTACTCAAGAAGGACAGGAGAATCAGGATAGAGGGAAAATAAGTTTCCAGCCTCCTGAGATCTTCACTGGGAGAATTATGATGTGCATTCTTATGTGGTTACTCTCAGTCTGAAAATTGTTTATTTTCATTTCCATGGCACAGTCTGCTTCTTTCTCATTGCTTCTCATATGAAGCCTGGAAACTGCACAATCACTTCCCCCACATTTGGAGACTTGCCCAGATATAGGACTCATAGAGCTGTAGCTCTAATATGTTCAGCAACAGTAATGTGGCCAGAAAATAATAAACTAAGACAAGACAAAAGCCAAGGCCCAGCCAGATCCTGAGACCCTGCACTGCCTGGCCAATACATAGCCTGTTTTCTTTTACTAGTTACTTAAAATCATATATACTGTGATACACTATATTGCCATTAACTGATTACACTTTGTGACTATCACAGACGTTGTGTCCATCTCACAGCCGTCATATGGTCCAGGCAGTATAGCAGTAAGCAGAGGCAGAACTACTAGTTCTGAAAGGGATCTGTAAGATATTTATTTGAATTGTCATATGTATTTTAATCTTTTACACTTAAAATTTTATTTGTAAATGTAATACAGATGCTCTTTCCATTTACTGTTGTATACCACTTGTTTGGCACTGGAGGCCAGATGAAGGAAAAGATAGAGTAACCAAATCCATGGTGCTTATTTCAGTCATTGCATTTAGGTCTCTGTCTGTAGTGAGAAAATATTTTGCTACATGATTTCTTTTACAGCTGAAGCCAGGAAAATCTAGAATCATCAAAACAAAAGACATCTCACTGCTGTCTTCCAGCTAACAGTTAGAAGTATGTATCTGAATTAGTACAAATTTGCATTTATATATATATATATATGTATATATATATATGTATATGTATATATATGTTATCCATATTGAATTTCTTTAAGTTCACGTATCTTTTATCTCTGGAAGAGTACTTTGTACAAGAGAGGTCTACATGCATCAAGCAAAAATCTTTGACTTTACTGTGAAATGGAAGCTAAGAAGTCATCTATGTCTATCTCTATTATACGCTTATATATTCAAACTTTCATATCATCTTTGCTGCCTGTGGTTATGTGTGTGTGTTGTTGAGAAAAGGACAGTGCTCCATCAAAGCAAGATTGCTTAATTGTTGAGAATCATGTTCTCTTACAACCAGAGCTTGAAAAAGAACTCTAGGGAAACATTAAAGCTTAATGTTTCATTGACTAAAATTTGAGTAGACTACTTGCTGTTACTTAACTGTAATAAATAAATAAATAAATAAACTATGAATTCAGTTCCCCTAAATCTGTGTCCTGTTTCCCCTCAGTAACAGGGAAATTCAATTCTACCACATGTGAAACTAATGCCAACACACACATCAATACTGAGGTGTGGGGTCCAAAACTATGCAGTATCCAAATGTGGTTTAATGACCCTATAACCTTAATCATACCTCCCCAGTTGGCCCTTGCTAATGACCAGGTGTAAGGCTGACCACTGCTAAGTTCACTGACCAGAGGGCCCAGGGCCATCCCTCAGAGCTGCTCCCCAGCCCTACCAGTGCCAGCCTACATTCATCCCTACAGGGCTCTTGCCCTTGTCCTTGCAAAATTTCATGGTGTTCCATGGCCTCTTCCTCCTGCTCAGCTCTTGCGCTCTTCAATGCACATCTCAGTCAAGAGATTGTTTTATCTATCTTCTGTACTTTCTTGAGCTGGAGTCTGTTATTTTTGCTTCCCTAAAATAACTCGATGGTTTCCTTTTGGTCTAATAATTCATTGTAAAACTATTAATGTGATGAACAATTTGACACTAGTAAAGACAAAAGGCTGATGCAACATGTTTCCTTATTTATTTACTGCAGGTAAATAACGGTACTTCTCTATTGCAGAGGTCTTATCAGTACTTTTATAGGTGTAATAACATCACCAAATTAGATGGATATTTTTCAGATACTTCTGTAGATTAAAAGGGTTGTCCTTTTTCTCTTGTCCATCCATCTGGAACTAAAAATCACCTGAAGCCTGTGGTTACCTAGAATATTTCCTCCTTCCACCAGCATGTTCTTGTGTGCTGCTGCCAGGAGAGAAAATATGAGGCTAATATATCTATCAATACTTCTAACAAAGGATATTCAAGATGCAGACTTTCCAAAGGGCAGATAAAAACTAGACCGCAGTAATGATCATAGCACTTAAGGCCTGCTCAATTTTTTTATTATTGCTTTTACTTCGTACCCGCTGTGTTCATACTGTGCAGCTTTGAGAACACATTAGCTCCAAGCACTGGTACAACCAACCAGCCAGGTTAACACATTCCAGTTTTCAGCAACCAGTGCTCAGCAGACAGTGTTAACAATCTACAGCTGCCAAGAAGGAGTAACAGAAGAAAACTTTTTCTCTGTGACTGGGAAATCAACAAACTATATGCTTAATGGAAATTATCGTTGTCCAGTTTTAACTGTCTTTGTAAAGATTTTTTCCTCTGATCTACAAAATGAACTTTTTCTTTTTTTTTTTTTTTTTGGTATGTTTTATCCAACTCACCTGCAAGTCATTGCCCCGCTCACGGTGTGTTGTATAGTCTGTAGTTGTTCTTAGAAGCCTGTTTGTGACTCAAACATGTCACCTAATTATGTATTACAAATTAGTTTTTTTGTTCTATCAGCAAGTCAATGTGCAGCAGCAGCAGTTCTGTGGAGTCTGACTCTCTCCCCAGGGACTTGAAAAGGGTTTCCCTCTCTTTTTCCACTTCAGTGATTGCAGACCAAGGTCTAGAGGACAATGAATAAGTCAGTGTTTTTTGTTGTGTATTTGTTTGTTTTCTGTTATTCGGCTGTTCAATACATGATTCCAGTATGAGGGGAAAAAAAAAAAAAAGTTTAACATTTTATTATTATATTTTGGGTTAAGTATTACCACTGTTTAATGCACTTCTGCGAAGGGCAACAGAAATGTTGCAAAGTCCATAAACTCATAGCTTACTGGTAGAGGATTATAAATAAATTTAAAATTAACTCATGAGCTGATTAATTAGACAGAGATGGACATAAATTCATGTGCATTATTATAGCTAGGAGAAATATGACTCACTAATACAGATGATCAATTTCATCACTGTAATATTTTTATTATTATTATTTTTTCCACCTTATGGTAGAAAAAGATATAATATACGACTCATATTCCTATACCCAGCTTCAACATGTTCAGCAGTGGTCACTTGGCCACTAGGCACTTGTTAAGGCAAGTCAAATGAAGACAGAGGGCAAGACCAACACACCCATGTGAGAGTTTTGTGTGTTTTTGTTGTTGCAGGTATTTTTTTTCTTTGTTCTTTAATGTTCTGCTTTTAAAATGTATGCCCTCTCTAACAATGATCACAATTCTGTACATGGATAAATATATAATAACATCTAAATTATTTTCTCCTGCTTTTTCCACATACAGAATGTTGTTAATATTTCCTTAAAAAAAAAAATTAAAAAAAAGGCAATTCTGGGATACAGCAGAAAAAAAGCTTTCAGTGTGTTTGTCAACAGGTTTGAAATTCTTTTATTAAAGCAAGGTCTAATGAGTATTCTTTTAATGTAGCTTTCAATGAGCTTGAACTAGAGGTGTTACAAATTGGACAGATTTTTCTTCTTCAAATTCTAAACAATTAACTTGGTGAAATGACAAGGACAAGAGAGAAACAATTTACATGTCTGTGTTCAGGAAAGCAATGTGAGAAAGCCCATTTTAAGTCAACAGATTCTCTGATATTACTGATGGTTTCTGTTTCTAATCAATGCAGATTCGGTGTGGTTATGATAAAATGATGTAGCACATATTCTGGTCTATGTCTGAGATCTATCACTGGAATTTTTATCTCAATTGTAAAAGAAATATCCTTGTACTTCTTCAGTTCAAGTCACAGTTGCTTTCAGCTTCTGCACTGAACCTAGAGGGAAAAAAAATAATAATAATCTTTTCACTTGTACATTGAAGAAATTTTAGTTAAAGTACACAAGAAACAATGACTGTTAAACTCCACAATGTCTCTAAAAATACATTTAATTATAAGTCAAGTTTCTGATTTTCTCAGCTAGATTTATCTCATATTAAATCTTTGTAAGTTTTTTTTTTGTTTTTTTGAGCAAGTCTTGCAGTAGGTGAACACCCTATGCATGTTGCAAGTATTGGCAACGTTAGATAATCATTGTCTAAAATTTTTTTTGTACTGTAGAAATATGTCTATTTTTTCCCATTTCATAGCTCTTTCAGTATAAAACAAAGTGATTTCAGATAGTTGCTCAAGCTTACCCAGTGCTTCTATTAGTACAAGTTGTAATTTACAGTATTATCTTTTTACTTTGTGATAGTTGTCTAGAAAATAAATGAAAAGGACACAAACATACCAAAATACCTCAGATACCTAGTTCATTTATCATCTAAATATTTTCATCTGTATTTGCCAGTGGGTATGCCTGAAATTTGCTGTAAGCAGTAGACCAGAGGTAAGCAGTAGTTGTGGCATACTTTGCCAACACTTGAGATGTAAAAGAGATGTTGCTGATAACCACACTAGCCAAGAGGAATTTCTGACGCTTAAACCTACCAGGATCTTATGACCCTATCCTAATGTTATTCAAATTACTACAAACATGATTATTTCTTTGTGGTTTTGGTCAAACAACCCCAAACCACTTTAAAATTAAATAATGAAAATAGATGATCTTCCTGTACTTGTATGTACAAAGGTTGCCTAAGAAAAACAAAACATTGGGTATAAGACAAGTGGGAATAAAAGGTTAAGGCAACATGAAACTTTCAGATAATACAGCACTGAAGTATTGAGAGAAATATATATATATATTAATATATATATATATATATAATATATTATTATAATATATATATATTTATTTATATATATATTTATATATATATTATTAAAGACCACTTCTGAAGCAGGTTAAGCAGTAACTTACATCTTGCAAAATCTGTCTCTCCTAACCCTTAATGTTGTTAAGTTCTCATAATGGCTGAAAGTCAATCACAATTTAGTGTAGCTTAGCTTGCTTGCATTTCTGTTTTCCCTTTCCTTTCCCGTTCTCTTCCCTTCTGCCCTCCCCTTTTCTCCCCTCCCCAGCTTCAGGCTATCCTGTATTTCAAACTCACTCTCCTCCTCCTTCTCCCAATAACCCAACCAAATAAGGCTGCTTAGCACAATTGCACATTTTCTTGGCTTATCCTTGAGTGTATTATCTATCTTTTCCAGTCTCTGCAGCTCTTGTCTATAGTTTATAACTACTGAAGATGAAATATAAAATGTTGGAAAAGTAAAAAAATGAGGTCTGAAAACTGCCATTTAAATGAGCTGCTGTCTCTTCTTTCTAGAATAATGAGCTACTCTGTTCTTTCTTGTAAGATTGTGTATTTTAATAAAGTAGACTGTACTTTAACGATATTGTTAAAATCACTTACATGCTTTGCATCATAAAATGAAAACAACTAGTGCATGAAGAGTGCTAGATCTGCTTTAGTGCCCATATGTCTGTATATATCTGTCAAAACTGAATTTCAAATCATATCCGCTAATCGGCCAGCTGTGCACAGTTAGAAAGGGGGTATTTAAACTGATTGAAAGAGAGAAAATGTCACTACGCTTTCCTGTTTGCTTCACTGATCATTTTTCTGTTGTTAGTTTTTTAAGAGGGAGATGTGTCCACCACATTTGAGAAATATGTGTAACTTCTTCCTTGTCTTTGAATGAGGAGCACAGAGCTCATTGAGGATAAGTGTCAATATTTCAGCAGGAGGCTTTGGGAATAACACAAAAAACTTTTAGTACCAGAGGCACTGCCTTCCAATATTTAATTTTACTGCCCTGAACTTTGCTAAACTACTGCATGCAGTTTTCCCTTTTTCTGTATCACGTCTACTTCCTTTTTTTCAATATTTTTGTGTGTAAATGTTAAACAATCTCCAACTCACCAGTAGTTATAATGTTAGGCCATTAGGTCATGCAAATATTAATCATACTCTTCCAAAAAAGACCCGACTATCATAGTAACTGAAGATCTGTTATTAAGAGTCTGTGGTCTTTACATTGCTTAATGGCTGGCAGCCTTAGGACTGTGATCTATCATGAAATTTCCCCTTTTGTGTTCTACTAGTTCTCATTGCTTAGCAAGCCATCTCAGCCAATTCTTATTCTACTCACCTGGCAAGGATGCATCAGTAGTAGTCAAAAAAGGAGATGGAATAACTTCTGAATTTGGGGACCACTCACCTACTTCATTCACAGAATCACAGAGTTGTAGGAGTTGGAAGGAACCTCCAGAGATCACCGGGTCCAACCCCCCTGCCAAAGCAGGTTACTTAGAGCAGGTTGCACAGGCAGGCATCCAGACGGGCCTTGAATATCTCCAGAGAAGGAAACTCCACAACCTCCCTGGGCAGCCTGTTCCAGTGCTCTGTCACCCTCACTGTGAAGAAGTTCTTTCTCATATTGGTGTGGAACTTTCTGTGATCCATTTTATGGCCATTGCCCCATGTCCTGTCCCCACAAACCACTGAAAAGAGGTTGTCCATATTGCTTGGTCTCCCACGCTTCAGGTATTTATAAACATTGATAAGATCCCCACTCTCAGTCTTCTCAAGGCTGAACAGACCCAGGTCTTGCAGCCTTTCCCCATAGGGGAGATGCTCCAGGCCCCGTATCATCTTTGCGGCCCTCCGCTGGACTCTTTCCAGGAGATCCCTGTCTTTTTTGTACCAGGGAGCCCAGAACTGGACACAGTACTCCAGGTGAGGCCTGACCAGGGCAGAGTAGAGGAGGAGGATCACCTCCTTTGGCCTGATGGCCACTCTCCTTTTAATGCACCCCAGGATCCCACTGACCGTGTTGGCCACCAGGGCACACTGCTGGCTCTTGGCCAACCTGTCGTCCACCAGGACCCCCAGGTCCTTCTCCACAGAGCTTGTCTCCAGCAGGTCATCCCCCAGCCTGTACTGATACATCCGGTTGTTCCTTCCCAGGTGCAGGACTCTATTCAACCCCGTCAAAAAAAAAATATAATAATAATAATAATAATAATAATAATAATAATAATAATAATAATAATATAAAAATATAAAAATAAAAAAAATATGCAGCTCCTGTTATATATACCAATAGTAAGATGTTAATAAATGCAGCAAATTAATTTGTTTGCTCTAGATGGTAAGAGTGTTTGCTATAAGAAAGAATATGTCATATGCATTGTAAAAGGACACACTGTGTCTGAATTAGCAATACTAGCTAGCAATGACTCACGAAGTTAAAATAGAGACCCACTGCACCCATAAAAGTAAAAATTCCATGAAGCAGATCTTACTGTTACCGTGTTTTTAACACAACCTTAAGCACACTAATGTATCATGACAGTATAAACATTATGGTACTCAAAGGCCCTATAAAAATTGCATTTCCACTGCTAGTAGCAGGCTACAGGCATTATGTTAACTGTATACTACGTTAATTGTACAGGCAGTGAGTCATGCCTTTTCAGGCTTGTTATCATCTTATTCTGAGAAGAACTTTCTAGGTGAACAGAATCTTGATATGCCTGACATATGATTAAGGTGGGAGATTTATTGGCAAAGGCCTTGAAATTATGGGAAGGTGTTGAAAATAAATTACCATAGACAATTTATTCATGCTTAATGACGGGACATTCAAAAAGAATAGCCACAGAAACTGGAAAAAGACCTCTTTTTCATTATTATTTTTATTTTCCTCAAAGAAAACAACCAGCAGCAAAGCCTGGAAGGAAAAAAAAAGAAAAAAAGCACAGCAAGAGTGTAAGACACCTGCTGCAGTCTTTGAAAGTAACACTGCCTAGACAGTGCTGCATAGGCTTATCTTGCAGCATATGGTCACCTCAGTTTTGACATCTAAGACCATAAATGACTATACCTATCAGCAAACTAGACAGCCTCAGTCATGTGATACTGTGTACCAATCAGTGGATGTAAAATACGATCATTAAAGAGTCATTGCTACAGTGATATTGATAATGTGTAAGAAGTCTTAGTATCAAATATGTTTCTAATGTGTTAGTTCAGTAAAGTTCACTTTTAGAGCTTAAAGCTAACCTGATTTATCAGTCTTCTAAATGTTCCAACCAAAGTAATATCTAATTTCCTCACTTTTATACATATGTGTATAGGTAGTTTTACAGACATATCAGTAAAAACATGCATTTTGAAACTGTATTTTGGACTCCTCCTAATCTCTGGGACCCTTTGTCTTGCAATGCAAACATATTCCTCCTTTGTATGGAAACATTTTATTTATTTATTTATTTTTCTCTTGGAAGCAAATGTGTCTCGTGTGGTAGGTAAAAGACAGAGATGAAGAACAGTGGATTTTAGGAAAATATGAGGATAGTGAAAAAGAAGTTGACAAAGGAATTAATTTTCAAAGTAATACTACTACTAGCTTCTAAACCCAAAGTCTTAAGTTTGACAGTATTACTGTGTTTCTTTGCTCACAGTTATTCTACACTTCAGTGAAGGATTGAAGTTTAGAAAAAGGTCAAAAAAAAAAAAAAAAAGAACTTTTTTGTGTGGCACATGATTATTGTTATCCACTAAGAACATGAAGTCAGAGAACATGGATGGGTAGGAAAGATCACTGGCTGATGCATAGACATTTATTCATTGTTCAAGGTTAGATCAAGCATCACTTGTGTGTATAGGGAAGATATTTGTCTAGATATATCAGCCCAGTGTCTGTCTTGCTGATTTTAAATTAATAGGTCCACATGTATACTGCAGAAGAAAAGCAATTCTCAGTTGTGATTCTTTTCCAGAATTCATTTTGCTTAGACTCTGATCTCTTACATACATGGCAGTCCTTTTATTGCAAGACAATAGAAATTGCAGCTATATATACTATTGGTAAAGAATTGGCTTATGGAGAGGTGTTGATCTCTTCACAGAATCATAGAATATTAGGGATTGGAAGGGACCTTGAAAAATCATCTAGTCCAATCCCACAAAATCTCTTCTCCTTGGTGTCCAGTGGTAGGACCTGAAGGAATTGCATGAAAAAGCATCAGAGGAAGTTCAGGTTGGGTATTAAGAAAAGGTTCTTCACTAAAAGGGTTGTTGGGAGCCAGAACAGTCTCTCCTGGGAATGTCACCATGTCATGAAGTTCAAAAAGCATTTGGACAATGCTCTCAGACATATGGATTGATTTATGTGTGGTCCTGTGCGAAGCCAGAAGTCGGACACAATGATTCTTGTGGGAATATTCCTTCCAATGCAGGATATTCTATTATTTTATGAAAATAGTAATATGACTTCAGCAGTGATGTAAGACATTTTCAGTGCCTATCTCCATAGCTTAATGACCTAAGAATTTACTAACAACTTCTCTAGATAATAGGCCATAATATTCTTGGTTAAGTCACGAGGGTTGTCAGTGAAACTGCTACCATGGACTGTCAGAGGGCAGACTTTGAATTGTTCAGGACACCGGTAAGGAGGGTCCCTTGGGATTCAGTCCTGAAGGGCAGAAGGGTCCAGGAGGCTGGACACTCCTCAAGAAGGAAGTCTTAAAGGTGCAGGAGCAGGCTGTCCCTACATGCCATAAGATGAGTGGATGGGAAAGAAGACCAGTGTAGCTGAACAGGGCAACTTTTGCTGAGTGTCCAGGAGAAAAAGAGAGTTTATGTCCAATGGAAGAAGGGGCAGGCAACTCAGGGAGAGTACGAGGAAGTTGCCAGAATATGCAGAGAAAAAATCAGGAAGGCCAAAGCCCAGTACGATCTCAACCTGGATATTACGGTTAAGGATAACAAAAAGGGTTAAGGATAACAAAAAATGTTACAAATATATTAACAGTAAGAGGAGGGCCAAGGAGAATCTTCATCCTTTACTGGATGCGGTGGGGAACATGAATACTGAGGATAAGGAAAAGGCTGAGGTTCTCAATGCCTTCTTTGCACCTGTCTTTATTAGCCATACCATTTATCCTCGGAGCACTCAGCCTCCCAACCTGAAAGTGTGGGCTGAGAATCAGAAGAAACCCCCTACAGTTCAGGTGGAAACATCCAGAGACCTGCTGTTCCACCTGGACCGCCACAAGTCCATGGGGCCAGATGAGATCCACCTGAGGGTGCTGAGGGATTTGGCGGATGTGATTGCCAAGCCACTTGCCATCATCTGTCAGTGGTCTTGGATGACTGGAGACTTGGTAATGTGATGCCCATCTAGAAGCAGGGTCTTAAGGAGGACCTGGGGAACTACAGGCCTGTCAGCTTGACCATGGTGCCAGGAAAGGTTATGGAACAGATCATCTTCAGTGTAATCATGCAGCAGATGTGGGACAAGCAGGGGATCAGGCCCAGCCACCATGGGCTCATGAAAGGCAAGTCCTGTCTGATCAACCTCATCTCCTTCCATGACCAGGTGACCTGCCTGGTGGATGAGGGGAAGGTTGTTGATGTTGTCTACCTAGACTTCAGCAAAGCCTTTGGCATGGTCTCCCACAGTATTCTCCTGGAGAAGATGGCAGCCCATGGCTTAGACAGGTACATGTTTTTTGCTGGGTTAAAAACTGGCTGGACAGCCAGGCCCAGAAAGTACTGGTGAATGGAGTGAAATCCAGCTGGTCACCAGTGGTGTTTGCCAGGGGTCCGTGTTGGGGCCCACCCTCATTAATATCTTTACTGATGACTTGGATGAGGGAATTGAGTGCACCCTCAGTAAGTTTGCAGATGACACCAAGATGGGGGTAAGTGTCGATCTGCTGTAGGGTAGGAAGGCCCTGCAGTGGGACCTGGACAATATGGTTAGATGGCCAGAGTCCAGTGGGATGATGTTCAACATGGCTAAGTGCTGGGTCCTGCACTTTGGCTACAACAACCTCATGCAGTGCTACAGGCTTGAGGCAGAGTAGCTGGAAAGCTGTGCAGAGGAAAAGGATCTGGGAGTGCTCACCTGAACATGAGCTGGCAGCATGCCCAGGTGGCCAAGAAGGCATCATGGCCTGTATCAGGAATAGTGTAGGCAGCAGGACCAGTGAAGGGATCATCCCCCTGTATTCTGCTCTAGTGAGGCCGCACATGAGTACCATGTTCAGTTTTGAGCCCCTCAGTACAAGAAGGACATTGAGGCCCTGGAGTGTGTCCAGAGAAGAGCTACAAAGCTGGTGAAGAGTCTGGAACACAAGTCTTATGAGGAGTGGTTGAGAGAAATGGGTTTGTTTAGTCTGGAGAAGAGGAGGCTCAGGGGAGACCTTATTGCTCTCTACAGCTATCTGAAAGGAAGTTGTTGGGAGCTGGGGGTCAGCCTCTTCTCTCTGGTAACTAGTTATTGGACTAGAGGCAATGGCCTCAAGTTGCACCAGGGGAGGTTTAGGTTGGAAATTAGGAGACATTTCTTCTCAGAAAGTGTAGTCAGGAATTGGAACGGGTTGCCCAGGGAAGTGGTGGTGTCACCATCCCTGGCGGTGTTCAAGGAAAGGTTGGACCTTAGTGGGTGACACTGGTGGCAGGGGGATGGTTGGACCAGAAGATCTTGAAGATGTTTTCCAACCTTAATGATTCTACAATTCTACGGTAAAATGTTTCTGTACCCTAATACCCTAAGGTACTTTCATACTTTCAGCCCTTTTTTTTTTTTTTTTTTTTTTTTCACTCTTACAACTTGAAGATAATGCTTAAATTTTAAGCATTGCTCTTACAGACAGGATCTCCCTTCTTACAAAGTCATATCAGAAATTCCACCATAATCAACGCTTGACTCAACATTGTTGACTTTTCTTGAAAATGACATTTTAATACGAAATCTGAATGAGCATTCATTTTTTCTTAATAAATATCTAAATTGAGAGGCAACTCAAATCCTTATATCTGTTAAATTTTATATAAATTAGCCTATTGTTATTCTGGACTGTTGGAACTTAAATTTTAGATAGCAAGATAGCTAGCAAGATGATGTCTACATTGGCTTGTATAAAAGTATTCTAGCAAAGAGTTTATTGGCAAAGAGTTTGGAGACAGCAATAATCAGACAATAAATAACTTAGAATATTTTGTTCACAAAAACAGAGTTCAGACTTAATGAACTGTGAGAAGAAGACACAGTAAAGTGATCTTTGGAGACTTACAGAGAAGATAATAGTATAGGAAGAGAAGAAGATATACTGTTCTAGAGATATCACTCAAAGTTTCCTAAAATTTGTGTCATGATATACCCATACACATTAAAATTAACAGTAGTGTAAGAATTATTCCATGTATAAAAATATCAATTGAAAAGTTATAACTAGTTATGTGTTTCGTTTGTTTATGTTGTGATTTTAATAAAGATCTTGACGAGAGAACTTCTCTTATGCTGATATCTATTCCCAATAAGCATTAGAAGCCTGTGATTCTCTTGTGACTATAAACCACTGAGCATTTAAGAATGTAGGGACATTCAAAGACATATTTACGTCTCTTAGGATTTATGTGATTATCTTTGAATATCCTAACCCACATAAGGTATATTTTTCCCATGACTAATTGCTGTAAGAAAAATGTCCAGTTTTTTAATTATGTGTAGAAACCAAATGCCAAACATACAGCCAGAGGAAATCAATTTTCTCAAAACAATGAACCACCTGTCTTTTCCAAATCATTAACACATATCTGTCTGATTTTTCTGGTTACGACACTTTAAAACAAGGAAGCTAAAGCAAGGTTTGTCACAGAGTGGAACATGATTTTCAGTAGTATAGACATATTTGAATGGTCCTGATTTAGTTTTGTTGGATTTTAAACCAAAAACTAACCAAGCAGCAAACAAACAAACAAACAAAACACTTTAACACGCTTTTCAAATAATATATCAATGTCACATTTTAAAATCAATATCATTAGATATCTAAATAGTTTTGCATTATTTTTTATTTGTAGATTGTTTTTTTTTCTGTCTTTCATACAGATATTTTAAAACATACCTATGAATGGATCTTTCACACACACAACCAAGTCCTTTCACTTTGTGTTCATCCACAACTGGAACCACACTGATGAAAAAAAAAAAAAAAAAAAAAAAAAGGAGAAAGATAAGCAGGAAAGACCATTGCCACAATGTGAGGATTTTCATGGGATCAGGGCTGAAATGGATAGAGCATATATCTATTTAATCTGTGTTAATAAATGTCATTTACTGTCT
Source organism: Cygnus atratus (assembly GCF_013377495.2). Classification (NCBI taxonomy): domain Eukaryota; kingdom Metazoa; phylum Chordata; class Aves; order Anseriformes; family Anatidae; genus Cygnus; species Cygnus atratus. The sequence goes on along the minus strand of NC_066396.1, from coordinate 32,639,399 downwards.
ATACTTTCCAAGCCCAAAATCATTTTTTGACCTGTATAAGTTTTCTTTACAGAATAGAGTGCCAAGTTTTGCAAGTCCGCTTTTACTTTTCTATATAGCTGCCGATATACTAAACTGGTGTTTTAAACAACTATTGCCATTAGGTATTTTAAAAATAGGATCATAATCAAAAAGTAGTAAAATAAGTTAGTAGAAAGAAAGTAGTAAAAGGAAAATAAGATTTGTCGCTTGCTCTGCAAAATGGTTGACCAGCAGAATTTATTAAAGCTTCATCATTCAGGACTTCAGGAATTGTAAAACTGGTGTAGGGAAAATTGCAGAGTAAATATGATTGGGAATATTCCTTCTCTACTAGACGAAATCGTTAATTAAAATTATTCCTTAATAGATTATTATTATTTTTTTAATTCAAACTCTCTCCTTTTAGTTATTTTTACAGCTGTTAACAACTAATTCAAAGTGGTTCCAAATCCCTAACACTAATTTTGTCAAATGTTAGACCCAAATCTGTTTTTTTTTTTCTTAATTCAAACACACTAGAATAGATTTTTTTTTCCTTCAGCTCTTTTTTCCACTACTGCTCTTCCTATTCTCTCTTCTCAAGATTTCTCCAAGAGAAAGCAACAGAACTTACATTTACAGGCACAATTAAAAATATGCTTGAACTTAGACTCTTTGTCTTCCATCTTGCATAGTTTTAATGAACACTAAAGTTTTCAATTAAAGGCTTATATAGCTTGTTCTGCATGATTAATCTTAATAGTTGTCATGATCATATTTGTAATGGTTTTTAAATTAATAAAGCATTTTGCTTAAAAACATATTTGTATAATGGTTGAAATAATTTTTACTCCTTTTAATGAATTTATAATTAGCATTTAAAATTTTTAAATGAAAAAAATACATTTATGTAAATATAAAATGACTATAATAGTGAGGATCTAATAGAGAAAAAAAAAAAAATCTCTTCCATGAGTCTATAAGATGCTAAGATTCTTTAAACAACAAAATTAATTCATCTCTCTCTCTCTCTTTTTTTTTTTTTTTCCCTTCATGTTTCATGAATTTAAAGTATAAAGTTATTGTGGAAAATAAGCAAAAAGCAAAAAACATCAAGGAAGCAAAAACATGGAAGTAGATAAGCATGCTTATCCACTGTATATCACTGCACTAGCTTGGAGAAAAGCCTGTCTTCACTTTTTGAAGTTTGTTTACATGCCAGTACAATTTTTGTTCTGACACTGTAACCTGAAATGTAAGGTATTTGGAGTACCTGAACAGAAGGTAAAATTTGCCATAAACCTGTCAACATTCTGAGCATTTTCTTGTGTGTGTAGAAGCTGACCAACATGAACTACTATACATCTAATGTAGCTACACCCCAGTCTGACATCTAGTCTAATGCAGGTCAAGTGATTTTCCTATTACGTCCTGTCTGAAAAGCAAAAGTTGTGCTTCATAAAAGTAAAACCTAGAAAACTATTCAATACCAACCCAGAAGTGTGCTTCTCAGTTTGACTACACTATGGCTTGCAAGTCTATCTAACAAGGCTTTTATATCCAAGATGTTAGTCATGCAAGTACTTGTAGATTGTGTCCAAGCCACCTTTATATTCTTTGGCAAAATGAATGGACTTAGTTTTTTGATAACAACTATTCTAATATTGGAAAAAGAAAACATGAGAATCATGTGATTTTCAAGAAAGGTCAAAAGTGTATTCTGAGGCTGTTGTGAACAGCAGTCCAAATTTTGTTATCATCAGCTGTCAGTAGTTCCAATTACATGAACAATAACTTTCCCATAGACAGGCTTGATACTCCAAAAGTTTCATGAGGTTAGCAATCACACCAAGAAACTTTCAAAAAATAAATACTTCACTTGAGGATTTGTAACTTTGCCTTCTCTGCCAGAAAATAAGTTCATTAAATTTAATACTATGAAGAAATGTTCAAAGAAAAGTTTAATACCTCAAATTCTGTATATAAAAAGGTACATGATAATTCATATAAAATAATTAAATGATCATATGCAAAATTCTGTCATATGACATGAACAGAGCCATGGGAGTAAAATAAGCTGGGGGAAATGATCTTGGAGGTCTCTTCCAACCTAGACGATTCTGTGATTCTGTGATTCTGTGTGAAATATAGGTGTTGTTTTCTATATTTTATAAAAATTGAGATAAAATTAAGTTTGTGAATTTATTTACTCTTAGAACTTAAGTCTAAGTTTTATTGTTATGAATTTAGAAAACTCAGGAGGGACAGGCAGGGCCGGCGAGCAGTGGGGTGGCGATGCATGTGAAGGAGTGGCTGGACTGGATGGAGCTTGCAGTTGGCAATGGCAAAGTTGAGACCCTCTGGGTAAGGATTAAGGGATGAAGAAATAAAGTGGTAGTCATTGTGGCAGTCTGTTACAGACCACCTGAACAGGATGATGACATTGATGAATTATTCTTTGAGGAATGAAGAGATACCACAAGATCAACTGCCCTTGTCTTTATGGGGGACTTCAATTTGCCAGACGTCAACTGGGATTACCACACGGCTGACACGAACAGGTCTAGGAGGTTCCTAAACCATCCTGATGATAACTTCTTGGTGCAGGTGCTAAGGGGGACAACTAGGAAAGGTGCCCTCCTAAAACTGTTGCTGGAGAACAAAGAGGGTCTTGTGGGGGACATGGCAATTGGTGGCCATCTTGGTCATACTGTCCATGAATCGGTAGAGTTTAAAATTTTTGGTTACAGGAAGAAATTTGCCACCAAAACTTCAGCCCTGGATATGGGGAGAGCAGACTTCAGGCTGCTCAGGGAACTAGTTAGTAAGGTCCCCTGGGAAGCTGCTTTTGAAGGCGTTGGCATCTATCAGTGCTGGTCAATCTTTAAGCACTGCCTCCTAAAAGCACAGGATCAGGCAATTCCAAAATATCAGAAGTCAAGCAGGCAGGGTAGAAGCCTGGCTTGACTGACCAAGGATCTTCTTCTGGAGCTTAGGCATAAAAAGAAAGTGTATGGTTGCTGGAAACAAGGTCAGGCAACGTGGAAGGAGTACAGGGATGCTGTTCACGTTTGTAGGGAGAAAATTCATGTGGTTAAAGCCCAATTAGAGTTGAGGCTGGCCAGGTCTGTGGGGGGCAATAAAAAGTGTTGTATTTTTTTTTTTTTTTAATGTGAATAGAAAAAGGAGGACCAGAGAAAACATAGGTTACTACTTGATGGGGATGGTCACCTCACAAACAAGGACACAGGCAAAGCAGAGATGTTTAATGCCTTCTTTGCCTCTGTCTTCAACACTGACGATGGACTTTAGGACCTTGGGTGCCCTGAGCTGGAGGACCGTGATGGTGGGAATGATAAACTCCCAACTGATCCTGAATGTGTGCAGGATTTGCTGCTCCACCTGGATGCATACAAGTCCACAGGTCCCAACAGGATTCATCTCAGGGTGCTTAGAGAGCTGGCTGACATCATTGCAGGACCTCTCTCAATTATTTTTCAACGGTCTTGGGAATCTGGAGAGGCCCCAGTAGACTGGAAGCTGGCAAATGTTGTGCCAATTTTCAAGAAGGGCAAGAAAGAAGACCCTGGTAACTACAGGCCTGTCAGTCTCACATCAGTGCCCGGTAAAATTATGGAGAGGATGATCCTTGAAGTTATTGAAACACAGCTGGTGGACAATGCAGTCATTGGTCCCAGCCAACATGGGTCCACAAGGGGTAGGTCCTGTTTGACTAACTTGATTTCCTTTTATGATAAGATCACCCATCTAGTCGATCAAGGGAAACCAGCTGATGTGATCTTTTTGGATTTCAGTAAAGCTTTTGATACAGTTTCCCACAGGATCCTACTGGACAAAATGTCCAGCATACAGCTAAACAAAAACATCACATGATGGGTGAACAATTGGCTGACAGGTAGGGCTCAAGGGGTCCGCATCAGGCTGGCGGCCAGTCACCAGTGGGGTCCCCCAAGGCACCATTTTAGGGTCAGTTCTTTTCAATGTTTTCATAAACTATTTGGATGTAGGACTCGAAGGTGTTTTGAGCAAATTAGCTGATGATACTAAACTGAGAGGAGTTGTTGACTCTGTTGAGGGTGGAAAGGCCTTGCAGAGAGATCTGGACAGATTGGGGAGCTGGCCGGTCACCAACCACATGAAGTTTAACAAGAGCAAGTGCTGGCTCCTGCACCTGGAAAGGGGCAGCCCTGGCTATATGTACAGACTGGGCAATGAGACGCTGGAGAGCAGCCCCGCAGAGAGGGATCTGGGGATTGTGGTTGATAGCAAGTTGAATATGAGCCAGCAGTGTGCCCTGGCAGCCAGGAGGGCCAACCATATCCTGGGATGCATCAAGCACGACATTGCTAGTTGGTCGAGGGAAGTGATTGTCCCACTCTACTCTGCAGCTGGTGAGGCCTCACCTCGAGTACTGTGTGCAGTTCTGGGCACCAGAGTACAAAAAGGATGTGAAACTATTGGTGAGTATCCAGAGAAGGGCTACAAGAAGGTGAAGGGCCTAAAGGGGAAGACGTATGAAGAGCGGCTGAGGTCACTGGGCCTGTTTAGCCTGGAGAAGAGGAGGCTGAGGGGAGATCTCATCATGGTCTACAGTTTCGTCATGAGGGGGAGTAGAGGGGCAGGCACCGATCTAATCTCTTTAGCGACCAGCAATTGGATCCAAGGGAATGGAATCAAGCTGCAACAGGGGAGGTTCAGGCTGCATATCAGGAAAAGGTTCTTCACCAAGGGGGTGGTCACACACCAGAACAGGCTCCCCAGGACCGTAGTCATAGCATCAAGCCTGTTGGAGTTTAAGAAGCATTTGGACTGTGCTTTCAGTCATATGGTCTGAATTTTTGGGTAGACCTGTGTGGTGACAGGAGCTGGACTCGATGATCCTTGTGGGTCCCTTCCAACTTGAGGTATTCTACGATTCTATGATTCTATGATCATTTCACTGACCAGTAAGAACCAAATGTGTATTCATCACTAAGAAGATGTAATTAAGAATGTAACAGAATCTTAAGAAGCAGAGTCCTTGTTTTCTAAATGCAACTGTCATATTTTTCACCTGTTTCTTTATAGTTACAATGACATTTCCCATCAAGGAACTTCCAAGACAATATTTCTATGCAACTTCACTTTAGTGCACTTCAAACTATTCAGCATTTTCTATGGAGCAAGAGGAGAGGTATTTTCTGGGAATTGGATGATTACCTTGGATCTTCTAAGCACTATTTTAGCACAGGAGGTGGTCATGAATAAACATGTGTTGGAGGAGGAAGAGGAGTAATTAAGTCCTGGTAGCATAAATGGCATTTTGTTCTCTACCACGTATTTTAACAACTGATATGACAAACTGCATAATTAATGTTTACTAACACCTACACATATGGAGTACAGAACCAATGTATCCATTGCCCATATATAAGGGGAAGACAATTCTCTTTAAACCCAGGAACTACTTGGGGTTTTCGATGGCAGACTGGTTACTTTGCGCTTCTGGCAAAGCCTTGAGTTATGGTTTGGAGATGGAGGAAACTAGTCGGTATTGGCTCTATTGGTAATCAACAGATTGCTAGAGAAGTCATTCTTCATCAGCATATAGGATTCTGTGGGTGTCCTGTTTTCAGCTAGGATAGGGTTAATTTTCCTCCTAGTAGCTGGTACGGTGCTACTGTGGCACATAAAGGTGAATTATTTAATTAGGTGCAATTTAATTTATCACCATTTTTGTCTATGGTATATAGAATGTCCACTGAGTTTGCATAGTCCGCGAATGACTTTGGGCTCCATCTGTCACAGCAGTCTTTCAGTGAAGAAGAGATGGTGTGCGATGTTGGATTGTCACACACTGAAGCCCGTTCTCGTTCCATCACCTCTCTGTGCTTGTCCATTTCTATCAGATTTCATTCATTATTATCTGTGAGGCTGTTACTGTGATAACATTAATAGGACATTGGCATATAGCAATCATGGTAGCGATGACATACAGTATTATATAGTAATTACCTCTGATAGCTGGGACACTGGTTTGTACAGTTGGGTGGGAAAATAATCTCTCTTCAAGTTGATGGACCTTTTCAGAAAGTTTCTCCAAAGTATTCTCTTTTAGTTGATGGACACTTTCAGAAAGATTCTCCACAGCCAAGATGCAGGCCTGTAGGGAAGAGGAGAGACTTTAATTGTACTGATGGAGTTGTTTAGTCAATTTATCTGCCGTGGGTTCCTCATCCTCTTTCCAGGCCATTACTGCCAATGAGCTGGCATATGATGATGGTGCACTCCATACAAACTTCTGCCACATGGGTCATGTACACTTGACCTCATCTGGATCTGTGGATATTTGTCCGTTGTCTAGGTCCCTATAAATCACCTCCCGTACAGCTAATTCCCTTAGGTACTGGATTCCTTGAAGGGATATCTTTCCTTCACAGCTGACAGGAGATGTCTCCAGAGGCTGTAAGGTGGTGCTCCATCTCCAATTGCCTTGTTGATGCCTGCATCTCTAGCATGGGATCCCAGCTGCCTGGCTTCCCTGCCCTCTAATTCCACACAATTGGGTCCGGTGTCCCAGCACCGGAGCAGCCAGATGACAAGCTGCTCACCTATACAGAGACTAAAATCTTTTCGCACATCTCGTAGCTCATGCTGGTATAGGTTTCAGGTAGTTACTGTTGTTTTTTCAACATCTTCATCTTCATCCTCATGTTCCTCTGATGGCACGGCCTCGTCTTCTCCATACCTAGTCTTAGCAGGAGTTTCTCTGAGTTCTAAACAACCTGACTCTCTATACCATCTTTTCACCTTGTCTACAGGGGCAACTTGCACTGCTACAGCTCGTTTCTCTGACCCAGCCACAGGGCCTGCCACAGGGGTTGGAATATGTGCTGGGCCAGCCACAGGGGTTGAAACAACCGCTGGGCCCATCACAGGAGCTGTGATGACCACTGGGCCCATCACAGGAACTGAGATGATTGCTGGGCCCATCACAGGGATTGGAGCAACCACTGGGCCTGTCACAGGAGCTGGAATGACTGCTGGGCCCATTACAGAGTTTGGAGTAGCTGCAGGAGCTGGAGTGGCCGCAGGAGCTGGAGAGGCCACGGGAGCTGGAGAGGCCACAGGGTCCATCATAGGGTTTGGAGTGGCTGCAGGGGTTGGAGTGGCCGTTGGGCCTATCACAGGACTTGGAGTGCCTGCAGGGTCTTTCACTAGGTTTATAGTAACATCAATTGCAGCTCAATAGGCATAGGCCAGACCCCAGCACACTGCAGTGATTTGTGTCTCTTTGGAATTTCCAGGGTGTTGACACCACTTTTTCAAGCACTCTACCATATTTTGTAGGATTTTGCAGTTGTTCAGGGGTGAATTTCCAGAACACTGGAGGTGCCCACTGCTCTAGAAACCTGCCCATATCCTCCCACTCACCCTGCCACTCACAACTATCCCGCCTCAGGACAGATCTCTGGATGGCATTCCTAAGTAGTAGTTTAAACTTAAACAAAATCTGAAGCACATTCAGGAGACATAACAATAGGAACATGCTGGTCTGAGTATCTCAAGGATATTCAAAATCTTGAAGAACTATCGTAACTAGCTCGGAGGATAAGAGAAGGAGAAAGGGAGAGTTAACAAGTAGGAAAAAATATCTCCCCCTGTCCCCTCCACAATTTGGCTCCCTGAGGAAAAAAGGCCATAGATGTAATTGCTAATAGTTTCCGAGATATGATTTCCAAAGTATAGAGTCGACAACATTGCTGAGTACAAATACCAGGTTAGTCTCATGACCAGAAATTTCATCATTTCATAAGACAGTGTTACACCACACAGTACCATAATTATCTTAAACCAGGGCCCCGAAAGGATAAACAGCACAACAGGGAGCACGTACAGAAAGTAACGTGCTATAAAACTCAATTTGGAAAACAGGCACAGCAGACCTGAGATTAAAGCAATCAACATTGTGACTAGCAACTATTAAGCAGGTCTAATACTTATACCAATTTTAGTTTAACACACTCTGGTCAGATCTGTCATTATCTCAATCCTTTGACGCCCACGTTGGGCACCAAAAAGACTGTTGTGGTTTAAGCTGGCTGGCAGCTAAACACCACACAGCCATTCGCTCACCCTCCCCCCTCCCTCTCTGGGATGGGGGAGACAAACGGGAAAATGAAGACTGTGGGTAGAGATAGGGACAGTTTATTAAGACATAATAATAATAATAATAATAATAATAATAATAATAATAATAATAATTGATAATATGTACGAAATAAGTGATGCACAACGCAATTGCTCACCACCCGTTGACCGATGCCCAGCCTATCCCCGAGCAGCCGCCCCCCCCCCCCCCACGGCTAGCCACCCCTATATATTGTTTAGCATGACGTCAGATGGTATGGAATACCCCTTTGGCCAGTTTGGATCAGCTGTCCTGGGTCTATCCCCTCCCAGCTCCTGCTGCACCCCTAGCCTGCCCGCTGGCAGGACAGAGTGAGAAGCTGAAAAGTCCCTGACTTAGTGTCAGCACTGCTCTGCAACAATTAAAACATCAGCATGTTATCAACACTATTCTCATCCTAATCAAAAACATAGCACCCTACCAGCTACTAGGAAGAAAATTAACTCTGTCCTAGCTGAAACCAGGACAGTGGGTCATGCATCTGACTGCCTCTAGAGTAGGATGTTAGATTATTGACAATGCTATATTTTTCTAACAGTGTTTCCCCTACATGCCTTTTTAACATTTTGGAGGCCACAAGAATTTATTCTCTAATACTTGAAACAGAAATAAGGCAAAGTCAAATGTGCCAGCTGGATCTGCCAGGATTAAGTATGTCTGCAGTGTGTTGTCTTGCTGACCCAAAAAATAACCGGAGGGCAAAAGAAAGAAAACGTCCTTTCTCCTTCTTTGTAGATCTATGGTAAGGTTACTGTGGACTGTGAAGAGGAAATGAAGAAAAGTATAAAGTCTGACTTTGTCATTTAGGTGTGGATGTGACTGGAGGGCATGAAGCTGCAAATACCATCCCTGTCTGTAGCTGAAAGAGAAGTACAAAACACTAACATCACAAAATCCCAAAGGGAGAAATTTTTAGGCCCTTGATGTTGTAAAAAACTGCCTTAGCTTTTATTTAAATAGAGACCTAGTTCATTTGCTTCTCTTTTATTTATGAAATGACATTTGTCTACCCCTGTCTATATAGCGGCTACTTTGCAAGAAAGTATACTGCTCCACTATAGGTTTATTAGAAATGCTTCCACATTTTCTCCCTCAATGGTCACAATTCATTTTTTACTGGTAAAATTCCAGTCCACAGTATGCCTGCATGGCTGCTTTTCAGTTGCCTTTTCAAGAAAGGAGAAGGGACTGGGAGGAAAAATAAATAATAAAAAAAAATAAAAAAAAATGAAGTAGAAGAAGATAAAACAGTCTAGATGCAATTATGAGTAACCTTGCAATACTGAAGTGGCATACTGCATACTCTACAGAATCAATAGCCAGACAAATTTCTGTTACAGATCCAATAAAGGGAAACAAATACTTGTAAGGGGGAGAAAGCCTAGTAAAATACAATGAACAGGTGAAGGTACTAGCACTACTATGAAACTGCCAATGCTCTTATACAAGTATTGAGACAAATTTTTTCACGCACGAACTGACATTGTGTATTTGGACAATTAAATGAAAAAAAATTGAATAAATGTATGCTCTGCGTGCTATAAAACCAGATACTTGAGAACCAGGCAGCTAGGTGAATATAATGAAGAGTACATAATTTGTTAATGGGCAGACATGATTTCTTTCTTTCTTTCTTTTTCTTTCTTTCTTTCTTTCTTTCTTTCTTTCTTTCTTTCTTTCTTTCTTTCTTTCTTTCTTTCTTTTTCTCTCTTTCTTTCTTTCTCTCTTCCTCTCTTCCTCTCTTCCTCTCTTCCTCTCTTTCTTTCTCTCTTCCTCTCTTCCTCTCTTCCTCTCTTCCTCTCTTCCTCTCTTCCTCTCTTTCTTTCTCTCTTCCTCTCTTCCTCTCTTCTTTCTTTCTTTCTTGCTTTCTTTCCTTCCTTCCTTCCTTCCTTCCTTCTTTCTTTTTTCTTTCTTTCCTTCTTTCTTCCTTTCCTTCTTTCCTTCTTTCTTTCCTTCTTTCTTTCTCTCTTTCTTTCTTTCTTTTTCTTTTTCTTTCTTTCTTTTTCTTCCTTCCTTCCTTCCTTCCTTCCTTCCTTCCTTTCTTCCTTCCCTTCTTTCTTTTCTTTCTTTTTTCTTTCCTTTCTTTCTTTCTTTCTTTCTCTTTCTTTCTTCCTCTCTCCCTCTCTTCCTCTCTTCCTCTCTTCCTCTCTTCCTCTCTTCCTCTCTTTCTTTCTTCCTCTTTCTTTTCTTCTTTCTTTCCTCTTCCCTTCTCTCCTTCTCCCTTCCTTCTTTCCTTCCTTCCTTCCTTCCTTCCTTCCTTCCTTCCTTCCTTCCTTCCTTCCTTCCTTCCTTCCTTCTTCCCTCCCTTACTCCTTTCCCTCCCTCCCTCCTTCCTTCCCTCCCTCCCCTCCTCCCTCCCTCCCTCCCTCCCTCCCTCTATTGTTTTCTTCTCCATTTGTTACAATCTTCCTTTTTTATTACGATTATATATATATATATATTTTAATCCAAGGCAAATAATAGTAGAATGTTGTGACAGATCAGTGTAATGATACTTATTTCTATTAGAAATAGCTTGAAAATCTAGGATCTCAGGTGTGGTTGTTCTTTTTTATTCATTTGAAGGAAATGCTTATTAATCATACCTAAAGTAAATTAAGTATCTCAGAACCTAGTTTGTGTTATCAAATGATAGTTAGGTCATTTATAAATTCCAAAAGACAGTTTTTGATTCAGTAAAGAAAATTCGTTCCTTCCACCCTCTGTCTCTGTTAAACAGAAAAGCAGTGAATTTTGTTTTTACCATCCCACTATATTTTCTCCAACAAAGAAAAAGAACTGAGAATCAAAATCTTTCTGAAGAACTGAGAGTCTTCATCTTTCACCCTGAAGGTGTCCTTAGTTTCTCTAAATTCTTTATAGTTAAGACGCATGCAATGATATATATTTTTGATCATGTATATGCTGCTTGGGATTCTTACTACTTTCACTTACCCTTCTATGGTTTCTATCCGTAAATTTTACTGCTAGTCTTTGCTAAATCCAAAGTAAAACCTGGGAGGCATTCTTTCTGAGGGCTATGTTTGTTGCACATTCCTGGAAACTGACTCTGTGTACAATGGTGATAGAAATTAGCTATATTTAGGACAGTATACTTATTCAAAATCTGTCATACATGATATTCATTTTACAAAGGACTTTTCAGATCTGTCACATCAGTTTCATCCTTTCTTCTCTGAACTATATAACAGAGGAATCAACAAGCTAAACTGCTCTACAAGAGCAGCTAAAACTGCACCCCACATTTTATGCTGACTACCCAGAGTCTGGTGCAATGTTCAGGAGGCAATAACCCATTCCTAAGAATACATCTAGCCAATGGTAATTAACAGTTTCCCAATGTCATAGAATGGTCTGTTTTGTATGCTTTATATTCATATATGTACTCATATCTGTCCAGGGGAAGACTAATATTTCCACTATACATTTTCCCAGTCTTGCAAAGATTTTTGTCTCTCACTAACGTAGTATGTACTTTTTTAAGTAGTATGTTTATGTATATATAATGCATACTGAAAAATTTTCAGTCAAAGAAAGCAAAAAGTGCTCTTTCAAAATGTAATAGAGAATTCCGTGCAGAAACTGCTAAATAAGGCAAGCATCCAAAATCATGTTCATCATTTTGGATATTTACTGTATCTTAAATATTTGATATAACATATAGCTTTATCATAATGTCCTCTTTGGGCAATGAAATATATAACAAGATATAGCTGTGAAATCCACATGTTGAAGTAGCCTACCTGGTAGTTCATGGAAGCACTTATTAGGATTGTACTGGTGAATTGAATAGGGCTCAAGAGAATTGCTGCTGCCTCACACTGTTCAACCTCTCTCTGGTAACAGCTTAATTATCCCAGCCAGAGATGATTTATCTCTGAGGCACATAAATATAAGCTTTGAGGATCAAAAAAGGATTTATTTATATATTATTTATTTATTTATTTATTTATTTTTACTATTCCCCAACTTGTCTGGATTGCAGCAAATTACATCAACTGTCAGTTTATTTTCAAATCTGTTTTGTAGGGTACCTTTCCAATGTCTTTTTCATTTCAGACTCTTGCATACTGTCTGAAACTATTGCTCTACGTCCTATATATATATAAAGCTAAGACATAACATTTATAGTAAATTTACTTTTTTTTTTTTAATAATCTTTCTGCTTTCTTTAGTTACAAATATCCAACTTTGTCTAAATACGTAAACAAAATTATAAATAACTCCCTGCAAGAACATATTTCTTGGTCTTTGACATTTATCATAAATATTTTCTGTCAATGAAAAGGAAAGATCTGTCAGTTTTTCTGTTGTTTTGGTGGATCATCCACATTTTTGAAGAAAATAGAAACTCCTAAAGCATAGCACTCTACAATTTAATTGTACTTGCCATTAGAGCAACAGGAAACAACATCAGGCTTTTTCCCAAAGTAGAATGAATATAAACTTTTGCATTTCTTTTAGTTCGTAATGTTCTCCTTTAATATATTCTACATTTTGAAATTTAAACACAATTTAAAATTGCTTTACGTTTTGTCATTTAACAGAAATAGAGAGAATGATATATCACGTGTTCTGACTAATTCTGACCTTGTAGGTTATGCAATAAAACTTTTTTATTGTGTATCCATATCTCACTAATTGAAATAATAAAAAAAAAAAACATAAAATAAAATAAAATAATACAATAAAAACAAAAATAAAAATAAAATAAAATATAAAATAACATAAAATAATAAAATAAAATAAAATAAATAAATAAAATAAAATAAAATAAAATGAATAATAAAATAAAAAAGTGTTTCTTCTACCTACTAACCTACCTACCTACCTGCCTACCGACTTATATCTGGGATTTATATATGGCTGCTGGAATAGAGAGAATGGGGGATGGAAGGTAACATTTTTGCTTCTGAAAATTCAAGAACTTGAGAGTAAGAAGTGAGGGAGAAGAAGAATATTGGTTAACTTGTAACATAATTTACTTTCCTCAATTAACTTAGAAAATCCAGGGAATTATCTATAATTGATTCCTCTTAATTCTTATTCAGCTCACTTAAAAAAAGAAAATAGAGCATTACTTGGTGTAATTTTGGTTTCAAATAATATTATTTATTCTGCACAATCTTCTTAAATCTGAAATGAAAGATTATTCAAGCATCTAGTACAACAATTTTAAGAAAAGAATGATATTGTGGTGATGGTTATCATGATATCAGGAGGCTGATCCGTTCAGGGTAAATAAATGTAGACCCTCTTCTGCCCTGAAAAAGAGGACTTTATTATGCAGCCTGGGGTTAGGATCAGAGAGATACGACCGTGGTATATAAAACTGAACACATAGAGGATCCAGATCCAAGATTTAATATGTGGTTTGAGAGCAGAAAATACATCCTCACACATTTCCTTTTGTTCTCATTGATTTTTATTTTTTTTTAAGAAAATGTTATCTATGTTTCTAATTTTATTAATAGCACACTGCCTGAGACAACATGCTAATTTTTGGCCAGAATTCACATACTGACTTTTTGCAACTGAAGTAATACTATTACACTCTATACAAAAAAAATAAGATCTCTATACAATTATGAATTCAGAAATGAGGGAACACATAGCTGGCTTGTATATAATTTTAATATCAAATACTTATCAAAATGACTTGTTAGAGGAAAGGAAGACTGTTCTGTAATCTCCAACAGCAGTTTTGAATTTCCTCTGTTATTAAGAGTTATCTAAGACCATTATTTTCAAACCTGAAGAAAGAGTAAAGCTGTCTCAATTTCAAAAATGTTGATAAATTACACTTAAAGCAGTATACAGATATTATGTGAAACAAACAAACAAACAAAAAGAGACAAATAGACAAAACAAAAAGAGAAAGCTTGCTAGAGGGAAAGAGCCAGAGAATGTGCATTTCACACTAAGGTAGCAGAACATGTCAGGAAGAATGGAATGTATCTCATCAGCTACTCAGTGCAACATCAAAGCAGAAGGCTAACTGTAGACTAGTGATCCCTACTGAAAAACTTTCCTACTTTAACCATTAGGTTAGTGAAATAAGTTAATGAAATATAATCTCCAGAATGGCTTTAATCTCAAATGAAACCACAATGCAAAACTGTCTAAATTCAAATAACTGTTAATAACAAAGGTTACTAAGGTTTTCTATATTTCTTACTACTCTTCTAAATAGGAATATGTGAAAATTAATGGGGGTGGGGGGGAAGAAAAAGATAAAATTAATGCTTATAATGTGGGCTAATTTTTCAAAAAATCTGACAGAAGCACTATAAATGTAGATGTGAAAAACTGTGATGTTCTCAGCTTTAATAGAAATGCTAATATAAGAAAGAGCATTATTGAAATAGGATTGACAGGTCTTATTTATTTTTTATTTATTTGACCAAAACACAGCCTTGGCATTCTATACTAACTTAAAGATTCTACTAAATCTGTTCTCCTATCTGTTCTAATCTATTTGATGAAATTACTCCTCTATCTTCCTTAAGTACTTTTGAAAACTGCATTCATACATGGTGATATATAAATATTACATGTACAAAGAATCTCATTCAAAATTTTTGTAGATCTCCTCTTAACTTGTGTGACCAAAATGCTGTTCTTCTGATGTCTGATTATGGTCAAGTTCAAATGTAAGGTAACCCAGGCATTTAGTTTCTTAAGAAATCTTAAAAACACTGTATTTTTAAAGCAAGACAGTATCCCCAGATTTTGAGTGTTCCCCACCCCCACCCCCCCCCCGGAAAAAAAAAATGGCATTCTTTTTATTTGTATTGTTATACACAAATGTGCTTTCTTTACCTTTTGAACTTGACTGTTATTTTTAGATTTTAAAAGTTTGGAAACATTTCTGCAAACTTTTTTTTTATATTTGTTTAACAGCTAACATAAGATTGGCTTGTCTCCACTGGGAGTACCACAGAGCTAGGATCAAATGCCAGACAGGAATGCATTAGGAAAATAATTTGACTGTGATTCAAAAGTTCTCAAATAACATGGTAATTAGACTACAAGGGACTGCAAAATGAACTAACGTTTTTCCTTCAGATCTGTTCCACCTATTTGTAGTGGGTTTATGTGGCAAGGTTTTGGTAGCAGGGGGCCATAGGGGTGGCTTCTGTGAGAAGAATCTAGAAGCTGCCCCATGTTAGGTAAGAGCCCCACTGCTGACCAGAGCCGAGCCAATAAGTGATGTTGTTTTGCACCTCTGTGAGAGCATATTTAAGACAGCGAAAAAAGAAATACTGCTCCACACAGCAGCTGGGAGAGTGAGAGGAGTGAGGAACAGCCCTGCAGGCGCCAAGGTCAGTGAAGAAGGAGGGGGAGAGGTGCTACAGGTGGCAGAGTAGGAGTCCCCTGCGGCCTGTGGTGAGGACCATGGTGAAGCAGGCTGTCCCCCTGCAACCCATGGAGTACCACGGTGGAGCAGGTGGACCTGCACTGACGGAGGCTGCGGCCTGTGGAAGACCCCTGCTGGAGCAGATTCTGGGCCGGACCTGTAGTCCTTGGAGAGGAGACCACACAGGAGCAGGTGACCTGGCAGGAGCTGCTGCCTGTGGGGGACCCAGGTTGGAGCAGTTTGCTCCTGAGGGATGGACGCCATGGTAAGGGCCCATATCTGGAGCAGTTCTTGAAGAGCTGCTGCCTGTGGGGAGCCCACACCGGATCAGTTCCGCAAGGACTGCATCCCGTAGGAGGGACCCCACAGCACAGGGGACATGAGTGACCAAGAAGGAGCGGCAGAGAAGAAGCGCTATAGACTGACGATAAACCCCATTCCCCTGTTCCCCTGCACCGCTCGGGGGGAGGAGGTGGAAGAGGGTGGATGGGGAGGATGGTGCTTTTGGTTTCTTTCCTTTGTTTCTCACTTCTCTAGCTTGTTAGTTATAAGCAATAAATCTTACTATCTCCCTATGCTGAGTCTGTTTTGCCCATCACGATAACTACGGCGGGATCTTCGTGTCCTTATCTCAACCCTTGAGCCCTTTTCATCGTATTTTCTCCACGTTCCTCTTTGAGGAGCGGGAGTGAGAGAGTGGTTGTGGTGGAGCTCGGCCGCCCACCCAAGTAAGACCACCACACTATTACAGTAGAAGTGTCACCATGTTGAGCAGCATGATTAGCTCTGCAGTAATGCTACACCACAGGTGAAGCAACTAGGTACTCTGCTTTGTGCCACTGTTAATTGAAAGGACGAAGACACTGGATATTCTGGAAAATATTGTAGATTGGTGACTAAGATGTTCTCCAAAGTGAGAGAAAAGTACTGACTCTAAATCTCTTACATGTAATGTCAATTATCTTCACCAATGACTGTGGTCAACGGTTCTATGTCTGGGTGGAGGCTGGTCACAAGTGGTGTCCCCCAGGGTTCAGTCTCGGGACCAGCCTGGGGCCCCCAGCACAAGAAGGATGAGGAGCTCTTGGAACAGGTCCAGAGGAGGGCCACTAAGATGATCAGAGGGCTGGAGAACCTCTCTTGTCTTCATAAAAGGTTGAGGGAAGTGGGCTTGTTTAGCTTGGAGAAGAGAAGGCTCCAGGGAGACCTCATTGCGGCCTTCCAGTACTTGAAGGGAGCATATAGACAGGAGGGGGAATACTTGTTTACATATGTTGGTAGTGATAGAACAAGGGGGAATGGTTTTAAATTAAGATAGGGGAGATTTAGGTTAGATATTAGGAGGAAGTTTTTCACTCAGAGGGTGGTGAGGTACTGGAACGGGTTGCCCAGGGAGGTTGTGGATACCCTATCCCTAGAGGCATTCAAGGCCAGGCTTGATGCAACTCTGGTCAGCCTGCTCTAGTGTCTGGCAACCCTTCCCAGAGCAGGGGGTTTGAAACCAGATGATCTTTAAGGTCCTTTTAAACCCAGGCCATTCTATGATTCTATTTGGACACAAAGATAATTTCATTTGCTTTTTCTTTCCTGTAAGAGCCCAATATCTCTCATTTAATATCAAATTATGTCAACATTTTCTTCCTATAATAATGGTACATTGATTTATTTTATTATTTATTTTATTTTATTTTATTTATTTTATTTTATTTTATTTTATTTTGTTTTATTTTAATTTTTTTGGGGGGAGGTTTGGTTTGGTTTTATTTGTTTTATTTTATTTGTTTTTATTTCTGTGTTTGAATTTCTCTTTTGTATGAGTGTAAAAAGAAAAAAAAAATCAAGTGGATTCTCTTGAATATGTTTCTTACATTCTTCCATCAAGTGCTGAAGAAGACCCTGGTTGTTCACATTGTCTTTTTATCAGCTTCATCAGTCAGAGGATTTCAAAAGCACTCAAACGTGTGTTGTCTTGAACATAGATAGCCTGATGGGTATGATTTGATCCAGTTACACTATGTATCCATTTGTTTCCTGATTTGTTGTGCATGTCTGGTCTATAATAAGTTTTGCAGTCTGTCTCTTTGCCATCCCCCAGTTTCTGGTGTTTTTTGTTTGTTTGTTTGTTTGTTTTGTTTTGTTTTGTCTGTTTGTTTGATTGCTTGTTTTAAGTGCTGTGTGTTGTTTTTTACTTCTCATTCTGCTCAGATATATTTTTCCCCCTTATGGTAAAGACTTCCTCTCTTTCCACTGGATCTCTCTGAAACATTAAGCATAATTATCATGCTAGATGGCTGCATAGTTAATTGCTTCTTTGCTACTGTCCACCAACAATTCTGTCCATCAACAATTTATATTCGAGATGTTTCTTATGACAAATTTTCAGTTAAGAGAGGTTACACATATTTCACAAGACATGTTTCTCAGTGGTTGATAAATACTCTTCCAGAATGTATTTGCTCACCTAAAGAGACTAAGAAAACTCTGTCCAATACGTATCTCATATGAGAAATGTGCAACTTTTTTTTTTTAATTTATATATATATATATGTGTATATATAAGTAGATCCTATTGAACGCTTGAATACCTCCTTCTTGCTTATCCTGTACATGTGCAAAGCTATATTCTGGTTTGATATAAGTGTTTTCTGAATGGTAATTTGGGCATGAATTTTAAATGCAGTTCTATCACTTATTTAGTAGCTGTATCTGGCACCTAATCCTTTATCAACAATAAATTACATTCTTATAAACTTGCTGCTAAACAAGCAGTTACTGTGCTGTTAAAATCCAATTAAACATACATCACATTTGATGAATATAATTAGAACAACTGTAGAGCTAGGGTAAATGAGGGCAAATGGATTTTGACACTGCAGTTAGAAAAAATGTCAGTGGAATGCTAAAATAAGAAAAAAAATACAATATTCATGGAACACATCTGTTTATGTAAAGAGGTTCTTTATCATACTTTTTATACATTTTTTTCATAACTGTCCAAAGAACAGAACTAAATATATATGCCATCATATGTTATGCTGAGGTGAGACTTTTCATCATGTCAATAAAAGGAAGAGGGAAAAAAAAAGGAAAAAAAAAAAAAAAGAAAAAATGAAAGAAGGAAAGAAAAGAAAAAGAAAGAAAAAGTAGAAATAAAAAGGAAAGAAAAAAGAAGAGAAAAAAAAAAAGGCTGTCTTGTTTCAGGACAGATTTAGCAAGCACAAAAAAGAATGGGCTGAACTCATTTGTGCAGGACAGAGATATGTCTTGTTGACTTAACCTAAAACAAAGCCATAGACACCAAGATTTATTTTATTTTATTTTATTTTATTTTATTTTATTTTATTTTATATTTTATTTTATTTTATTATTATTTTTTCACATGAAGGGATGAGATCTGATCTGAGGAACTTCGCACTAAGACTTGTCAGCTGTGTGTTTCCCTTTCCTGGAACTTGAATATTTTTGGAAAAGAAGATTTTACCACAAAATGGAATACTACTTTACTTGAAAAAACATCATGCAGATGTCCAATTGAATTGAAACCTACATTTGTCTAACCTACATTTCAGAAGCCCATAATCGTATGGTTAAATGGACCGTAACCATGGAATCATAGAATATCCCGAGCTGGAAGGGACCAGCAAGGATCATCAAGTCCAAATCTTGAGTCCCCAAAGGACCACACAAAAAATCAGGCCATGTGTCCAAACCCTTCTACAACTCCATCAGGCTTGGTACCAGGACCACTGCCCTGGGGAGCCTGTTCCAGTGCCCGACCACCCTTTTGATGAAGAACCTTTTCCTGATATCCATCCTGAACTGCCCCTGTTGCAGCTTCAAGACATTCCCTCAAGTCCTATCACTGGTTACCAGACAGAAGAGATCAGTGCCTGCCCCTCTGCTCCTCCTCGTGAGGAAGCTATAGACTGCGATGAGGTCTTTTCTCAGTTTCCTCTTTTCCAGGCTGAACAGTTCAAATGACTTCAGCTGCTCCTCATACATCTTCCCCTCTAGACCCTTTACCATCATTGTTACCCTTCTTTGGACACTCTCTAACTCTCCTTCTTATACCATGGTGCTCAAAACTGCATACAGTACTCAAGGTGAGGCCACAACAGTGAAGAGTAGAGCAGGACAATCACTTCCCTTGACTGGCTAGCAATGCCAGTCTTGACGTACCCCAGGATACAATTGCCCCTCCTGGCCATCAAGGCACATTGCTGGTTTATGTTGAGCTTGCTGTTGATCAAAAACCCCCAGATCCCTTTCTGTAGCGCTGATCTGCAGCTTCTCGTTCCACAGCCTGTATGTATAACAAGGGTCGCCCCTTCACAGGTGCAGAACCCGATATTTGCTCTTGTTAAAACTCATAATGTTGGTGATTGCCCAACTCTCTAATTTGTCCAGATCTGCCTGCAAGGCCTCACCACCCTCGAATCACAAAATCACAGAATGGCTGAAATTGGAAGGAACCTCTGGAGATCATAAAGTCCAACCCCCTGCCAAGCAGGATCACCTAGAGCACATTTCACAGGATGGCATCCAGACCATATCTCCAGATAAAGAGACTCCACAATGTCTCTGGGCAACCTGTTCCAGTACACTGTCATTCTCACAGTAAAGAAATGCCGTCTCATATTCAGCTGGAACGCCCTGTGTTTTAGTTTGTGCCTGTAGCCTCTCATCCAGTAGCTGGGCACAACTGAAAAGAGATTGGCTCTGTTCTCTTGACACTCTCCCTTCAGATATTTATATGCATTGATGAGGTCTCCCCTCAGTCTTCTCTTTTCCAAGCCAAACAGGATCAGTTCTCTCAGCATCTTCTCATACCACAGGTGCTCCAATCCTCTTATCATCTTCATAGCTCTCCTCTGGACTCACTCCATTAGCTCTGTGTAGTGGTAGCTCTGTGAATAGAGGGGGAGAATCACCTCCCATGACCTGCTAGCAACACTCTTCCTAATGCTCTCCAGGATACCGTTGGCCTTCTTGGCTAACGATGATGACTCATGATGACTCATGATGACTCATGGTCAGCCTACTGTCCACCAGGACTTTGAGGTCTCTCTCTGCAGAGCTGCTCTCCAGCAGGTCACCCCCCAGCCTGTTCTGGTGCCTGGGGTTATTCCTCCCTAGCGGCAAGACTCTGCACTTGACTTTGCTGAACTTCATGAGATTTCTCTCAGCCCAAACTTCTAGCCTGTAGAGGTCCCTCTGAATGGCAGCACAGCCCTCTTGGGGGGGGTATCAACCAGTCTTCTGAGCTTTGTGTCATCAGCAAACTTGCTGAGGGTGCATTCTGCTCCATCATCCAGGTTGCTTATGAATATAAGTTGAACAACACTGGACCCAGTACTGAGCCCTGGGGAACACTGCTACTTACAGGCCTCCAACTATACCCTGCACCACTAAGCACAACCTTCTGAGCTCTGCCATCCAGCCAATTGTCAATCCACTTCACTGTCCACTCAAAGGAGTCAACAACTCCACCCAATTTAGTGTCGTCCACAAACTCGCTCAAAAAAACTTCAAGTCCTTCTTCCAGATTGTTTATGAAAACATTGAAGAGGACTGGCCCTAAAATGGAGCCCTGGGGAACCCCACTAGTAACAGGTTTCCAGCCTGATGTAACCCCATTTACAAGAACATTCTGAGCCCAACCTGTCAGACAATTGTTCACCCTTCTTATTATGCTTTCATCTAACTGTATTCTGTGTGTTTTGTCCAGAAGGATACTGTGAGAGACAGTATTGAAAGCTTTACTGAAATCCAGAAAGATTACATCAACTGGCTTTCTTTGGTCTTTTCTTTTTAGCTGGGTGACCTTACTGTAGAAGGAAATTAAGTTTGTTAGATATGGCTTTTCCATAATGAACCCATGTTGGCTCTGACCAACGTCGTTGTCCTTCAGGTGTTTTTCAGTTACTCCTAGAATATTCTCCCTAATTTTACTAGGCACTGAAGTGAGACTAACAGGTCTGTAATTACCAGGATCTTCTTTCTTGCCCTTCTTGAAGACTAGGACAACATATGCCAGCTTCCAGTCAACTGGCACCTCTCTGAATTCCCAAGACTATTAAAAAATTATTGAGAGAGATCCCATGGTGACATCTGCCAGTTCTCTGAATACCCTGAGATGAATCCCATCAGGCCCCATGGACTTGTATGCATCCAGGTGGAGCAGAAATTTCCACACAGGTTCAGGATTAACTGGGATTTTATTGTTCCTTCAGTCACTGTCCTCCAACTCAGGGCAGCTGGGGTCCCAGAGACAATCACTGGTGTTGAAGACAGAGGTGAAAAATGCATTAAACTTCTCTGCTTTGTCTATGTCCCTATTTGTTAGGTGACCATGCTCATCAAATATCAGACCAATGTTTACTCTCCTCCTTTTCCGGTTAACATACTTAAAAAAAGCTTTTGTTTTATTGCTGTACAGCTTCAACTCTAATTGAGCCTCAGCCGCATGAATTGTCTCCCTACAAATGCAAGCAGCATCTCTGTAGTCTTCCCATGATATCCGACCTTGCTTCCAACAGTCAAACACTTCAATTTTCTACCTAAGATCTTGAAGATCCCTGCTCAGGCAAGACGGCCTTCTCCCCGTCCTGTCTAAATTCCAACAATTTGGAATTGGGAAAGAGATTCTCAATATTTGTGAATGAATTTAACATGATTTGATTGTAGTAGTGTGTGTGTGTGTATATTTATTTATTTATTTATTTATTTTTGTCCCAGATGACACAAATACAAATGGTATGTTAAGCATCAATATGATTGAGAAGACTGGGGTGAGTCATGTTCTGTTAAATAAGAATACACTTCCTTTCAACCAGGGAGGTGATCATCCTCCAGTACTCTGCTCTGGTGTACAGTTTTGGGCCCCTCGCTTCAAGGAAAACATCAAGGCCCTGGAGCATGTCCAGAGAAGGGCTATGAAGCTGGTGAAGGGTCTGTGAAACAAGTCTTATGAGGAGTGGCTGAGGGAACTGCAGTTGTTTAGTCTGCAGAAGAGGAGGCTCCGGGGAGACATTATTGCTCTTTACAGCTATCTGAAAGGAAGTTGTTGGGAGTTGGTGGTCGGCCTCTTCTCACAGGTAACTAGTGATAGGACTAGAGGGAATGGCCTCAAGTTGTGCCAAGGGAGGCTTAGGCTGGAAATTAGGAGAAATATCTTCTCAGAAGGAGTAGTCAGGCATTGGAACGGGTTGCCCAGGGAGGTGATGGAGTCACTGGCGCTGGGGGTGTTTAAAGAAAGGTTGGACGTGATGCTTAGGGACATAGTTTAGTGGGTGATATTGGTGGGTAGGGGGACGGTTGGACCGGATGATCTTGGAGGTCTTCTCCAACCTTAATGATTCCATGATTCTATAATTCTGTGTATTTTATATTCATATATAAAGATATAAAACTATTAGAGAGTGTCCAAAGGAAGGCTATGAAGGGTCTAAAGTGCAAGGCATATGAGAAGTGGCTGAAGTCACTTGGATTGTTCACTTTATAGAAGAGTAGATTGAGGGGAGGCCTCATGGTGGCTCATGGTGGTGGCTTCATGGCTTAAGTTTACTTAGGTAGATTTGCTTTCTGCTTTTGCCTCTACCACTTCAAACTTCCTGACGATGATCTACTATATACATACCTTATAATATGAACCCTAACAATGCTTAGAGATTTTTTGTTTGGTTTGAGAGCATTGATTCATTGATTTGCCCATATAGAAAATAGCTTTCTGGCCTTCTTTACAAAATGTAGTTGTAAAAGGAAATAACCATACTTATGGTTTACTGAAAAGAAAGATATTTAAGCCAGCCTTTTCCTATTGAGCATTTTAGGAGATTTACCCAAACTGTCCATGCTGTCTGCTGTGAAGTCCATTTAGATATACACATTAATTAAGAACTAACACAAAAGTGGGGAGAGGGAGAGAGAGGAGAGAGAGGGAGAAGAAGAGAGAGAGAGAGAGAGAGAGAGAGAGAGAGAGAAAGACAGAAAGAGAGAGAGAGAGAGAGGGAGAGAGAGAGAGAGAGAGAAAGAGAGAGAGAGAGAGAAAGAAAGAAAGAGAGAGAGAGAGAGGGAGAGAGAGAGAGAGAGAAAGAAAGAAAGAGAGAGAGAGAGAGAGAGGGAGAGAGAGAGAGAGAGAGAGAGAGAGAGAGAGAGAAGAGAGAGAGAGAGAGAGAGAGAGAGAGAGAGAGAACCACTGTCCCTGCTTATATGCTTATATTACTGTTTGGATGGATCATGCTATGAAATATATAAGTATTTGTGTGCCCAGGATGAAGAATTTTTAAGCTTTTACTGGAAAATCCATCATAAATTCTTTGTGAAGCACAATATTAAATGTACACATATTAAATATAGCATATTAATCAAACTTTCACTGTCAAGAAAAGGTACAAACTCTTACCTTTCAACCAGAGGGGGATTCTCTTCATAGAGAGTGAGAGATAAGACAAACAACACAACAGATAAAAAGGTTAAATTTCAGGGTTTAAGTCCATTACCTAATTTTCAGGACCTTGGAAGAGGAAAGACAAGCTCCTAGCCAGGTGATACAACCTTGCTGGTTGATTACTGGCATCAGAACAGGACCCAGCTTTGCCAGCAGCCTTTCTGAATGCTAGGAGACAATCTTATCTCTCTGCTAGTTTACAGGCTGGGGAGGGTTCAAAGTATCAGTTATTATTCAGCGATAGGTATCCACTACTGACACTGAGTTGTTGGCAGAACTCTGTCCATTTCCCTGATGGACTTAATAACAGTCTTGGAGGGAAATAAACCTTTAACTGTGTATGTGTGTGTTTGTTGGGAGGGAGGGGTGGGGGTGGGGGGGGAGGGGAAGGGTGGGGGGAGAGAGAGAGAAGAGTCTCTGTGCATTTAACCTTTGTAAGATTAGACAGCAGTGGGGTCTTAAAAAAAGCTGACAGCATCTCTCAAATAGATTATTAAGGGAGAAATAACTATCTGGGCAGTATGATTTATTGATGTGCAATAAACCATATGAGTTAACGAAATGTTGTCCTAATTAAACAATCTTACTCATGTCCTGTCTTCCTTTGTGCATGGCCAGTATGAGTCACACTTCTTCAATTTCTCACTTTAAACATATATATATATATGTATATATATAATATTTGCATGATACATTTTGTTTGAAAACCTTCCAAGAATCCATGAGGAACTTCCTATGTAGAATAGGATTATAGCTATTTAAACACACTTTTGGAACACTGGCACATGAGCAAGCCTTAAATAAATAAATAGATTTAAACCTGAGTGTGCAGGAGTAACTTATATGAACAGGATGCAATTTGGGCCTGCTTAACTTGGAAAAGAGAAAACTTAGGGGAGACCTCATTAATGCATATAAATATCTGAGGGGAGGGTGTCGAGGACGGAGCCAGTCTCTTTTTAGTTTTGCCTAGCGACAGGATGAGAGGCAAAGGGAACAGAGTGAAGCACAGGATGTTCTGGATGAATATGAGAAGGCACTTCTTTACTGTGAGGGTGACAGAGCACTGGAACAGGTTGCTTGGAAAGGCATTGGAGTTTCCTTCTGTGGAAATATTCAAAACATGCCTGGATCCTACCCTGCGCAACATGCCTTAGGTGATCCTGCTTGGCAGACGGGTTGGGCTGGATAATCTTTAGAGGTCCCTTCCAATCTCAGCCATTTTGTGATTCTGTGAACTAAACTGGATTTTTTGCAGATCTAGCCTTTCTTAGTCATCTGAGAAAAGCCAGTGGATGATCACAATGATCACAAGGCCTGTAGGCCTTTGTGTGTTTAGCTTTTCAGAAGATTACAGGAATATTTTTCTACCTTTCACATCTGATACAAGTGGTGGGCAGGAAATGTACATTCTATTTCTCCCCCAACCTATATTATGGCACTTACATGGTTCTCAGATATATATTTATATGTAGACCAGGAAATTTAATTCATTTTTCAAGAAACATTCCAGATTTAACAGTTTTCTTTCTAACTTTATTCAGAATTTTCAACTCAAGATAAATGTAAATATATAAAACAAATGTAATGTAAATGTAAATACACAAAACAAACAAAACCCACAAACCAAAATCATTTTTCTTTCTTAATATAGTTAAGAGTGGTCGTGAAGATACTGCAGAATTAATATGTAATAGCGGTGAAGAGTTAGTATAAATTGACAAATAATTCATACAGAATTGAAAAATACTTGGAAAAGAATTTATGGACATCACAGAAACAATGTGGCACTGAAAATGCATAAACCCACAGCCAGAGAACACTGATTGTACTGAACATTGCTGTAATGAAATGTATTTTATTTCAGGCTCAGGAAGTGCTTTTTACAAAGCTGTGAGAGATGAACGTTCTCCATAGACTGTTTTTTCATGTGGAACATGGGAGAATCTTTCTCTTCCTGACTGGTTTGGGCAAACTGAATTCCAGACTTTCCAGCATTTTCTAAATTTTCTAGCTTATGGGTGTTTTTTTCATACTTTTTTTCTTTCTTTTCACCTCAACAATAGTGTATGATTTGTACAGAGGAATGGGTTTAAGAGGAAAAATTGAGGGTATACTCTCTTGAAAAGTGTAAATAAAATCAGGGACTCAGAATCAGATTTTGCTCAGTGGTAGAGAGGTACTTTTGAACAAGATAGCTTTCTATTTCTAATAATTTTATTGACTGAGTTCTAGGAGAAAATTGAGGAAGGAGAGTGACATAGTTCTAAAAATAGTTGAAAAAGGCTACAGAGGGGAGCCTTTTATGTAGGGAACTGGCCAGTGTTTTTTGTTGTTGTTGTTGTTATTGTTATTGTTGGTTTTTTTTTTTTGATTGTTTGGTTTGGTTTGGTTTGGTTTGGTTTGGTTTGGTTTGGTTTGGTTTGGCTTGGCTTGGTTTGGCTTGGTTTGGTTTGGTTTGGTTTGGTATGGTTTGGTTTGGTTTTAGTTTTGGTTTTTGGAGACGGCAAGAGATCAGGCTCCCTATCTCAAAGCAGGAAAAATCTTTTCTTTTCTTAGTGGAAAAAGACAGAAAAGCCAGTAGATTTATACAGTTTGTAAAAAGGTGTCAATATATTTATTGTTTAAAGATTTGTTAAATTAATTTTTAGTAACCAAAATGTAAATTCTATAAACTTAATTTCACTTCAACAGTTTTATAGAAATTATATAGAAATTTATAGAAATGTATTAAATTTATAGAAATTATGTTTATAAAAATTTGTAAGATGAGAGTTTCCTGCTTTGAGCTATAGTAAAAAATGTGATGTCTTATTTGTGCTGTTTGGGTAAGCCTATCCCTTCTGCTTTTCTGCACTTGTCTCTCACTGGATTGGTTCAAAACGAGCTTTTGAACCCAAGAACACTCAAATTTAACAGCTGCAGGGTCATATCAACTCTCAGGAGTTGAAGTTGATGAACCTCAGTGGTTCTCCCCAACTCAGCATATTCTATGATCCTATGTTCTGCAGTCCTTGAGTTTACAAGGACAGATTCTGTCAGTTCTGAAGATGCCAAGTTCACTTGGCTAAAACATAAGCTTTTTTTTTTTTTTTTTTTTTTTCTATTTTCTCTCTATTTCCGTCATGATGGAAAGGTATTTCACTTGAACTACAAGAGTATGACCTGATTTGGCTAACCATATGTCAATAAACAGCTTTAGTTTACAGAGCTGTGGTGTATTATCCCTATATCCATGCCAACCCTGAGAGATAGGATTAATACAGTGATCTGAGACACCTAATCTAATAAGTTTTTAGGGAAGAAATTTTAAAAGGAACTTTTGCATGGTGTAGAAAAAAAAAAAAAAAAAAAAGGATAAATTAGGTTATTTACTAAGAAATTTTGTACAGAGTTTTGACTCAATTACATGCTTAAAAATGATGCTTGTCTGTTTGTTTTAACAATTTGTGCAGCAGTTGAGGGAAAAAGAAGAAAAAGAAAAAAAAAAAGCTTTAGTCATCAAAATTGATTCAGAAAAGTGATTCAGAAAGAAAATATAATAGTTTGGGCTGTCAAAGGACAAGGGAGAGTATTGTGTTGGCCTCACTCATCTTTGTAATTGTTCTGTTTGGTTTGGATATCATATCTCATACAGGTATGCTATTACTGCCACGGAAGTTTAGGGAAATGTGACTAGTACTGTGAGTATACTTAGATCTTTGTTTCAAAGCCATATCAATGATTATTTTTAAATATCTATCTTCCATTGTTTTTCTCCTCATGAATAGTTTAGTGGCTTGGTAGTTACATTTTCATCAATCAAAATACCATTTTATCTTGAAGTATCACGGGTATCTGGAAGTTTTTCTTCACCTTCTTCATTTGGTAGGAACATAGACTCTGCTACATTAGAACAGAGCAGCAGTGTTCCTGGCCTATTTTGTCTCAAACAGCAGTTCTGTCTGGTTACATATAAGTTGCACAGTATAAAATGCAGAAGGTAAAAATTACAGAAAATGTCATCTGTAGAGTATCTTCTTCACTGACATTCATTAAAAACAGGTCCATGCCTCAGAGGGTGCTTGTTACAAATGTAATTTCTTTTCCAAGTCTTAAAATAGGTAATCATTTTTTATGCCATTCACTCTAGACTAACTGCTAGCTAACTAACTTCACATCCACTTGAACATAAACAAGTGGTAGGTAGATTTAAATCTACCTGAACATAATTCTATTGAACATATTTTTATTGTTACAATATTAAAATATTTTATATTATTCTGTTAGCGAGAAAAAAAGTATGTGCATTACAACTATAAATATTTATCTTTTAACAATTATTACACTTATCAGAAGTCACAAGTCAGAAGTGCTTAATCAACTTCACAAAACTACATAAGGAAGGTGGAATATCTACGGATGAGGGAACTCAGATATTTCAAGTCTCTGTGGCCTAGATACTGTAGTTTATCTACAGGCAAATTGTGAGTCGGTATTTCAACATCAATACAGACTTAAAAATTTCATGCACAAACACACACACATGAATACCATACATACATTTGAAATTAATATATTTTATACATTATTATATTTCTAAATAAAGTTTACCTTTTAAGCTCAAAAGAAAATTGAAAATATATTTCCTTAAATCATATCATCATAAAATATTGGTGGTATTTATGTCAGCATAAATATTCTTGCCTGCAGCTCTTCTTGATGAAATTGTGTGGCTGACATAAATCCTGTCCAAGAGATGTTGGCACAGTATTGAATATATTTCATAGAAATACTGAACATATTCACTAGGGTTCTTTGAAATAAGGTATTGGAACTAACTGGAGGGCTTGTAGAAAGCATAATAACTTTTTGACACTATTTAAAGCATTTGTTACTCTTTAAAAACAAGAGATGATTGAGTTGTTCTTGTCATGGTTTGGACTAGAATAGAGTTAATTTTATTTGTAGAGGCTCACAAAAAGCTGTGTTTTCGACTTTTGATAAAAATAGTGATAATAACCCATTGATGTTTTCAGCTGTTGCAGAGCAATTTTTACAGTAAGCCAAGGCCTTTTCTGCTTCTTTTGCTGCCTTGCCTGAGAGGAGGCTGGGGGTACACAAGAAGCTGGGAGGGGGCACAGCCAGAACAGCTGACACAGACTGGCTATTTTAAAAGGGTTATTCCATGCTATATGGCATCATGCTCAGCAATAAAACCTAAGGTAAAGAAAGAGTAAGTAGGGGACATTCAGAGTGATGACAAGAAATGGTTCCCAAGAAACCATTCCATGTGATAAGCCTTACTTTCCCAGAAGTACCTGAACACCTGCTTGCCAATGGGAAGTAGCAAATGAATGTCTTGGTTTACTTTGTGTGTGTGGCTTTTGCCTTGTGTAGTAAACTTTGTCTCAACCCATGAATTCTTGCACTTTTATTTTTCTGATTCTCTTCCCCATCCCACCTGGGGAGAACGAGTGAGTGGCTGTGTGGTGTTGAACTGCCTGCTGGATTAATCCACAATTATACTTGGTGTTACATAACTTGGTGTTACATAGTCCACTTGTTTTTTGTTGTTGTTGTTTTTTTGTTTGTTTGTTTTTACAGAACACATACAAATGTTTTTTCTCTAACAGAATAGTTTAATACACACTTTTAAAATGATCTGGTCTTTACAGAATTGGAAAGAAACCTAAAAGCTTGGGATACACATTTTTTAAACACTTTCCCATTCTTTTTCAATTCCTCCAGATCTTTTTTTCATTTTATTTGTTGTAGTTCTCTGACAGAGAGACCAGTTGGTCAGTCTGTATTTTCTTGCTTTAGTTATTCACTGGCATGTATATAACTAATAAATGGGATGGAAAATGTATGAATTTTTTACTTAATTACAATGTATATGTAATGTACAGTAATTGTAAGCATATGTAAAATCACAGTTGTGTGAGCATGCTATATACATGATTTATGTATTCATATATACACATTCAGAAAGCTGTGATCTAAAGTACTAAAATTCTTAGTAAAAGTACTAAATGAAATGTAGGTAGTCTTATACTAGAACATATGGAAAAGAGAGGAAAATCACACAATATTGTATTCATATATTAAAATTGCTATAATATTTCAAAATCTTATTAGAAATGTATACACCTGGAGACCCTCATCAATAACTGAGAGAGACATGTCAGACTGTTCAAAGACATAACTTATTATTTAGACAATAAAATAAAATGAAATTTGATTAAAAAAAGAAAAAGAAAAAATAAACTTTTCCTTCTGGTATTACAAGCCGATGCAGAGCTCATTACGATCAATATCAAGCAATTGCATCTCATTTTCTGGCAGTCAGCATGTTAAATCCTTTGATGGATAACTAAGACAATAATCAATACCTCAGTGTGAGTCTGATTTCAAATGCTTTTCTCTTGTTGCTGCCATTGTCTAGTAACACAAAATATAAATAACAAGATTATGAAAATGTCAGGACTGATATTATTAAAATATTGGGCAAATAACAGTAATTTCTCTATGTTCTCTAAACAAAAAGTTGCAGTACAATTGGCATCTATATTTCCATACTTCAAAGTGAATTATTTCTATGTATATTACTGTTGGTAATAAAGTTACATTTCAAATGGAGACAAACTGCAGATCAAGTGCATCAATAGGTTTCCCTACTCCATCACAGTAGAGTTCAAACATGTTAATTATTTTCTAATGAGTTTCATTTAATCACAAGATTTAGTATTTTGATTTTCAATTGCCTTCTGACTCAAGCATCTTTATTGCTTCACCGTAGTAATGATGTTCCAGTCTAGAGATGAAGGCACAACACTGCTCCAGAGTGAGGTATTAGCAGTTTTGTCATCTCTATAAATCCTCTCATTTGCCAGAATTTCACCTAAGCTTTAAAGCTTACATTCTGTCAGTGACTGAGGTGTAGGATCTGTGGATAATAACACTTTATCTCTGAGGTTTCTAAGCATAAATATTGGATCCAAACAGAGAAATAAAATGTTTGATATGATCAGAAATGAACTTAACAAAGAAGATTATCTTCCTGTTATTAATTGGATCTAAACAATATAACTGAACAATATAAGTGTGCTTTCAGTATTCTTTGTGGTCAATGGATCATGTGTGGTTAATGTCTAAACAACAATGCTCTGAAAAAGATCCAGGAGGAAGCTAGGAGTTACAGAGATCAAAATCTGTCTGAGCTATGTTTTTTTTTTTTTGTTTATTTGTTTGTGTTTGTGTTTGTTTGTTTTATTTTTGTGAATCTAGAGAGGAAGTGTATTTAAGCACAAAGTAAACAGCAGGCAAATTCTGCTCAGATTCTATTACCACTCCTAGAATCCTGTGTATGCCTAGATAACAATAACCTTTGCTGTATCCCTCCATGTGGTCCTTCTGCCTTGTGGCTACAAAAATGCCAACAATCTGTCTGTAAATTACTGTGGCTTGGAGTTGACAAGGAAGTAGTTTGTTAGATTCTTTTCCAGGACTGCCTTCCTGGGAAGAAGAGTCAAGATAAAAAAATGTAAAAATGAAAACAACAGGGACAGTGAATCTCAGGGAGAGACTGAAGATAGATAGATTCTTTTTGCTTCCATACATGTTTAAAACTTTATTCCTAAAGATAAGAATGACAGAATATCTGTGTTGATCTGTAGTCAGGCTAAGTTCTTAAGAAATACAGAATGCATCTTTTTGTCCTTTGATTTATGAGTTGCTAGAACTCCATTGTTTTAAGAATGGCATGCCTACTACCAGATGATGTTATGGCATCTAACAATATCAGGGATCTCACCGCCTGAAAGAAAAAGAGAAATAAAACTTTGTTCTAAGTGGCATAAATTTTATATGGTCTTTTCTACTTGTCTATGGTTTCTTTATTATTGTTGCTGTTGTTGTTGCTATTATTATTATGCTTTCAAGGAAAATTTTCACTTTTGCTGTTTTACCTCTGGCTCAACTAAGAGGAAGAATGATCTGTAGGTGTCAGGTACTGACAAATAGCATTGAGACACACTGGGACAAAGCAAAGTCTGCATAAAGGAAGCAAACAGTGCTTAAGCAGTCATGAAAGTATTGTGTAACTTCGCAATGGAAGGATTTCCAATTTTTCACTCATGAAGTTGGTTTGCTGTAGAATTATGTATGCTATGAAGTTTTCCTTTCCTCTGTAACTTAAGGCCATCTTTCAATGAAAACTGGTCTGTCTTTATCGGTAGTCCTTGTTTTCAGTGGTAACTTTGATGATCTTTTATTCAATAAACAAGTTTTCTAGCTAAACCACACAAAACCAGATGTTTTGATGCCTGTTTCTAAATGAGCTGTGGAATAGGGATGGTAGTATGGGACTGAGAAACGTCTCAGACTGTAACAATATGCAAATATACTTTGCATTGTACAAGAATTATTAAGTAATATTTTAAACATATGCTGTAGAGTAAATTTGTATTATTCCATCTGGCAGCAGCAAGTTGAAAAGTTTATGAACACATATTAATAACATTTTATTCAAGTTAATTTTCACATCACATCTTTTTCTTTCTGTTCATCCTGTTTATCACTTGTCACATGTCTTCCTTGATCATGCTAACTTTTAGTCAAGGAGGGAGCTGAACTAGATCTGAAAGATTTTTCAGTATACTTTAAGAACATCTTCATGAGATTTTTATCTCCTAGTCTTGGTGTATTATGAATAAACATTTTAATTATAAAACTGAGCAGAGTATTACTAAGATATTACTGAAAGAATAATATCTTAGTTTACTCTGTTACTAAAATAATCAAAATCACATCCAACAAAATTGTGAAGCATCCCATTTTATCTGTTAGCACCATGCAGTAGGAGTCAGCAGACTTTCATTTTGTCAATGATTCTGA
Source organism: Cygnus atratus (assembly GCF_013377495.2). NCBI lineage: Eukaryota > Metazoa > Chordata > Aves > Anseriformes > Anatidae > Cygnus > Cygnus atratus. The sequence goes on along the minus strand of NC_066396.1, from coordinate 32,606,522 downwards.
CCCTAATCTTTTTATAACCTCTTGTGAATTACTTAGTACCTGTTGTAGTATGTCTGTTTCCACATGCTTTTTCTTTCCTCTTTTTTTTTTTTTTTTGTCCTAAGTGCTCTGCCTAGAATAAAATCATTGTGAGTTGTTCTATTATAAATGCAATAACATATACAAGCAAAGCAGAGTCAATTTTCAGTGCAATTACGGTGAGCTGGAGGCATAACTTATATTATTTATTGGGACTGTGCATCACATGGATCATGAGTCAACCAATGTTGACAAAAATGCTTGACAAATAAATCCATTATGGAAATGGTTTTTAAAATGCTTTCATTTACAAAACAGTTAACATAAGAACGATACTACAGTATGTAAAGGAGAATGAACTGCTAACTTTCTTTTTCTATACAAGAATGTTAATAGGAAGCTTGGATGTCTAGCATAAAGAGCTTGATTATACACAGACAGAGCTTTGAATATATTATCTAGAGTATAGTTTCTTGATGGCATATTTATGTTGCATTCTGTAAAGTTTATTTTAAATCTTTTTCTTATTTAATAGTAGCAGTATACAAAGCAAGGGTTATAGATAATAATACCTGACTCTACATTTTATGATAGCATAACAAAAAAAAAAAAAAAAAAAAACCTGTGTGCTTGCAGAAGTATAGCATGTTCCCTAATACACTTCTCCTCATTGATGGGAGGTCATATTACCATTTGGATCAATACTCCACTATTGATTAGTGTGAAATGTCTATACAACTCTTGTAACAAAAGTAGGAAGTACAGTATATAAAAAGCACATCAATATGCTTTCTCAGAAACTGAAGCCATTTTTTTTTATTATTATTTTTCAACATGTTTATTTCATCCACCCTTTTTAAATGGAACATTTGACTTTGATTTTTTTTTTCTCTTTCTTCTGCTTCTCCCAGTAATATCACAAATAAATGAAATAGAACTTGAATGACAAATGCATTTATAATCACTCAGGGGAGGAAAACGTACATGTGAATGTGGTATAAAAAAGGGTTTGAGATTAAGAGGTTTACTGCTATCTGGGCTTAAATATTTCCTCAAAAAAACAGGATTATGTTTCAATAAAATTTTCCTCGGAATGAATGATTTTTATTACTTGTGAATATTTCAAAATGATTTCAAAATATCTCTAGTGATTATAAGATACTTTTTTTTTTTTCAAATTCTGATTTTTCATAGTTACATGTTGTACAGTAGTCATTTATATCAGCTTCTGAGTGGTTTCTTTATGATGTAAAATCTGGTCTAGATTCCCATAAAAAATAATATATATATATATTATATAATAAAATAAAATAAAACAAAATAAAACAAAACAAAATAAATAATAAAATAAAATAAAATAAAATAAAATAAAATAAAATATGAATATAGACATTAAGGAGACTGTACAGCCCTGCATTATATATTTATATATATTTATAATTTTTTAGGAAGGAAGAAAATTCTGAAAAGATATGTGTTATGTGGTTTTCATTCAAGAAATAAGGGTGATAGTCTCATGAAACACGTGGACTAGTCTGCTGATGACACATCTGTCTCTGTACCAAGCAGCATTTGGAGCTTCCAGTTGATTTAGACCTTCCAACCTGAATAACAATATACCTACGTACTTTTCTGTGGGTAAGCAACTTGCAGTAGGATTCCAGAGTGCAAATACCTTTATACTCCATAACTTTGTATTCATAGACAGATGCCTTAAGTATATTCTCATCATGGTTTGCTTGTTTGGAGCTAGTTTCACCAACAATGGTGCCCTAAACATATTCCAGACAGCTAGGTTTTCTTTCATGTGAACAATATTGTGCATAAACTGTAAATTTCTTTAACTTCAGTAACGACAGAGAACAGTTGGTCAAAATTCACTAATGGTTATTATTTGTAATTCGAACATCATTTTCATAGTGACCATTAAAACAGTCAAGTTTAAAATTTTGTGTGATAGGATGAAAATTGCCATCAAAACTTCAGCCCTGGATTTGGGGAGGTCAGACTACAGCCTGCTCAGGGAACTAGTTAGTGAGGTCCCCAGTTAAACTGCTTTCAAAGTTTTTGGAGTCCACCAATGCTGGTCAGTTTTCAGTTACCACCTCCTAAGAGCACAGATACAGGCAAATCCAAAATGTCAGAAGTCAGGCAGGAGGACCAGAAGGCTGGCTTGCCTGAGCAGGGATCTTCTTCAACAGCTTAGGCAGAAAAAAAAAAAATAAAAAATTAAAAAAAAATAACTTTAGTAAAAACAGAACAGTTGGGCAAAATTCACTAATGGTTATTATTAATGGTTATTATTTGTAATTCAAGCGTAATTAATTTACATTTGAATGAATTTACATTGACACAAATATTTTTCTTTGAAATTAATATGGTACAGTTGCTACAAGAGGCTAACATTAAATATCTAACTAGATGCTGAGGAAAAATATAGAAGGTTTTTTATTATGATTTCTACTATTCACATGGAAATATCATAGAATTATAGAATATCCTGAGTTGGAAGGGACCCACAAGGAACATCAGGTCCAGCTCCTGGCCCCACATAGGACCTCACAATAATCAGACCATATAACAGACAGCATTCTGGAAATATTTCTTGAACTCTGACAGGCTTGCTGCCATGATCACTTCCCTGGGGAGCCTGTTCCAATGCCTGACTACCTGAACATTCTCACAATGAAATACTGTTTTCTAATAACCAGCCTGAACCTCCCGTCACAGTTCCATAGCATTCCCTCGGGTCCTGTAGATGTCACCAGAGAGAATAGATCAGCACCTGCCCCTCCGCTCTACTGGTGAGGAAGCTGCAGGCCGCCATGAGGCCTCCCTTCAATCTACTTTTCTATAAAGTGAACAATCCAAGTGACTTCAGCCACTTCTCATATGCCTTGCACTTTAGACCCTTCATCACCTTCATAACTTTCCTTTGGACACTCTCTAATAGTTTTATATCTTTATATATGAATATAAAATACACAGAATTATAGAATCATGGAATCATTAAGGTTGGAGAAGACCTCCAAGATCATCCGGTCCAACCGTCCCCCTACCCACCAATATCACCCACTAAACTATGTCCCTAAGCATCACGTCCAACCTTTCTTTAAACACCCCCAGCGCCAGTGACTCCATCACCTCCCTGGGCAACCCGTTCCAATGCCTGACTACTCCTTCTGAGAAGATATTTCTCCTAATTTCCAGCCTAAGCCTCCCTTGGCACAACTTGAGGCCATTCCCTCTAGTCCTATCACTAGTTACCTGTGAGAAGAGGCCGACCACCAACTCCCAACAACTTCCTTTCAGATAGCTGTAAAGAGCAATAATGTCTCCCCGGAGCCTCCTCTTCTGCAGACTAAACAACTGCAGTTCCCTCAGCCACTCCTCATAAGACTTGTTTCACAGACCCTTCACCAGCTTCATAGCCCTTCTCTGGACATGCTCCAGGGCCTTGATGTCTTCCTTAAAGTGAGGGGCCTAAAACTGAACACAGTACTCAACATGTGGCCTCACCAGAGCAGAGTACAGGGAGATGATCACCTCCCTGGTCCTGCAGGTTACATTATTCCTGATACAAGCCATGATGCCATTGGTGTTCTTGGCCACCTGTGCACACTGCCAGCTCATGTTCAGGCAAACGTCGACCAACATCCACAAATCCTGAAAAGAACAAAAAGAAAATGATATTTTTTCTAGAAAATTTCTATTGTGTTTACTTATTTATGGCTTTTTTTTGTTTTTTTTTTTTTTTTCCCTTTAAACACAAAACCTCCCTCTCCTGGGGGAGAATAACCTAAGTAAATGTGTTCCTGAGGAAAGTTTGTGCTACTAATATATTGCAGATAATTTACATTAATTGATTGCTTGGAGGTACAGGGCAAAATATTTCATTTTAAATATGATGCATGGTCCTAAAAGATAGGACTGTCAGATCAGTAATTACCTAGGTAAGATAATTATCTTTCACTGCTAATTGTCTTTAAGTTTCTCATTCACCCAAACAAAAGGCAAACTGTCATTCTGAATATGTTGCCTAACTCACTACAGCACCTTATTGCTGTTTACAAGCTTCTATGAAGTGATACCTGTTGTAGAGCAGATATAAATTTGCATGGACTGATAAAATATTTTAAACCAAAAATTTGATATTATATCAGTATATGTTGCACTTGAGGCCGTATGTGTGTAGGACTTTACTAGAGAATGTACAGATATAAATTTTAGTGCTTTCAAGGCACCGGCAAGATAAACTAAACTACCGGCTGAAAGAATACTCCACTCCAAAGAAAAAAAAAAAAAAAAAAGTAGCACATGTTCAGGTCACTGGGTGCATGTCCTGGTTTTGTGTGGTTGTTGTTTACATCCAGTTGGCAGCTGAGCGCCACACAGCCATTGGTCACTTGGTCATTTCCCCCACAATGAAGAAGAGAATCAGAAGGGTAAAAGTGAGAAAAGTTATGAGGTAAAGACATAAAAGTTATGAGGTAAAGCAAAAGTTGTGCATGCAAGCAAAGCAAAACAACAATTTCATTCACTACCTCCCGTCAATGGGAAGATATTCAGCCACTTCTAGGAACGCAAAGCTTCCACTCACAACAATTACCTTGGAAGATAGAAGTCATCACCATGAACATCCACCCCCCCCCCCATCCCCCACCCCCTTCCTCCTTCTTTACCCCAGATTTTATTGGTGATCATAACATCATACAGTATGAAATATCCCTTTGATCACTTTGGGTCAGCTGTCATGGTAGTGTCCCCTCTTGTGGAGCCCCAGCTGCCTCACTGTCAGGGCAGCAGGAGAAGCAGAAAGCAGAAAGGTCCTTGACTCCATGTAAGCACTGCTCAGCAAGAACTAAAACATTGGTCTGCTATTAATACTATTTTAATTACAGATACAAAATACAGCATGAAGAATATTAATTCCATCCCAGCCAAAACCAGTACAGTGACCAATCAATGCAAAGCTCTTAATGTACACATCCAAGAAACAAGGAGAAAAGATGAGAACATTGCACGGTGATGCACGTTTCAGCACCACAGAAAGAGAGCAGAGACATTAAAGACAGTTCCAGAGGCATTGGTGTTGCTCACATTTCTGTAGTTCTTCGTACATTAAGCATTATGTTATAGAGATGTGCAGACAGGTTTTCTGCTGAAACTAGTGACACAGTCATCTTGTGATTCACAGTGGGACTACACAGTAGATGATTATGTTCTATAGAAGCTATTAGTTTGCTAATTGTTTCTAGATGAGATTCCTTGCAAATTTTGTTTATAAGTGATAGACATATATGACACTGATTTTCTATTGAAAGTTAATTGATATTTGTTTCAGTGGGAGTAAAAGTTTCCTTTACACACTGAAAAGTTATATCAGAGGATCTCACTGTGCTACTGAACTCTATGTATAATGGACAGTATTTTACATTTGGGAGAATGTACAGGTGGAAAAACTAGACTCATGCTGATTCAGGTTATCTGTGTGTCTGCATTTAAGAGTGTGAAATACCATGCCTGTTTTGTTTGTTTCTTTGTTTTATTTTAGTTTCACAGAACTAAACAGCTTGAGAGCAGTAAGGAAGGTCCATGTAATAGTGTAGTTGGTTGCTGATATAAACTCAGGTTTTCAAAAACTTGTCTTCAGTGCAGACTGCTGAAACTGCAATAACATATCTGTGCATATGTTAACATATTTATTTATACAAGTTTTTTTGTTGTTGCTGTTGTTTTTTTTTTTCTTAATACTCAGCGAGTAGTAGAGATGTTTCAAAAGGTGCAGTGGTGCAGTGCTAGCTCTTAAGTATCTAGATAATGTAGAAGTAACTGATACTACTCGACAAAATAATAAACAAACAAAAGCAAAACAAATACTTCCAGTGAAGCAAAAATAGAATATTTGCTCATATTCAGAAAGAATGTGTTTAAGCTGTACAGGAAGAAAAAAAAATAGCATTCATTCGACTGAATTGGTTTTAGTTTCAAACAAATAATCTCTCCCACGCAATGCTTTCTTATCATCTAATTTTCTAAGCAATTGGTCCTGCTGAAACACAGCCTAAGTTTCATATAAATAGAAAAATAATTGAATTTAAGTGTCTTTATTTATTTATTTATTTATTTTTTTCTCCAGCAACAGCAATGGTATGCCAGCTGTAAGAGTCTGGATTGTATACATTCAAAGACATAATTTTAAACTACATTTTTAATATCAATTACATCTTTCTCACTTTTACTAGAAAAGAATTATGTTGGTTAACTGAGGCAGGGATCGAACTGCTTTTGATGAACATTTTTTTTCTCTCTCTAAGGATGTTTTTGCTCTTCAGGTCCACCAAAGACAAGGTTTATGCAAAGTTTTAGAGTAAAATAACTTTTTCTGCTTTCTGAAAAGCAATAAATCTGTCTTATAATCTCTATGATAAACAGTACAAACTATGACTGCCAGGGATGGTGACTTTAAATTTTTCCACGTCTTTGTAGCACTGGAATATTATGTCTGTGTTTTGGTCATAGTCAAATCAGATGTACAAACAGGAATGCATGTATAAATATAACATTTAATACTTTGTCTAGAGCTTGCATATATAAATTCAATACACTGTCTACAGATCTATGCACACACACACACACACACACAAATGAGGACGGCTCTTTCAGTATGCTCAGCATCAAATGAATTTTGCTAAACAGATCACCTTTCAACACAAAGGGCTCTTTCCATTCTAAATTATGGATAAACAGATACTGTAACTGAAAATGGGTAGACACCATTTTCTTGCTTAATAGTTTGCTTGTTGTGGATTCAGTTAAAGTTACTCCTCAAAGTAAACTAAAAATCTCTGAAAAGAAAACAAGGTTCTCTAAGTATTCTTCTGAAAATAGACTCTGTTATCAAAGGGATATATTTTGCTCCTTTTACCTCCATGTGTTCCCTTAAAAGAAATAAACAACGTTCAAAATATCTGGTGCTACACATATTAAAAAATATTTATAAATAAAATAAATAAATAAAATAAAATAATAAAATAAAATAAATAAAATAAAATAAAATAAAAATATAATCTGCAGGTACAAGTATTAATTTTATTGTACAGAATATTCTTTCTCAAGCTAATTTGAAACACCATTTAAGAAAGTAAAAACAAGCAAGTATTTGTTCTCTATTATCTTACCTGTAAATTAAAGACAGTAGTCTACAAAGCCTATATTAACATTTGAAGGAACTAGCACATTTTTTCACAAATTTATTAATAATAAATTTAAAGGATATTTCAGAATATTAATTTTACCCATTTGGTGGTTCAGACTATCCAATAGGAGCATTGTACTCTTTCTATCTTTTTCTCTTTACCCTTTTTTTTTTTTTACTGATTTTATTATAAATCTTTGGGTAATTATACTATTATTTATTTGTATGAACACTAAAATTTTACTGAAGTTAAATATAACCATGAAGAAAACCTGTACATTGGGGGAAACATTGGGGAAGACAGTCTATAATTACATTGGCTAAGTCTAAGTCACTAGTCACAAAATCTGTAAGAATTTGTTTTAGAATGCTTGTTGTTTGTTTGTTTGTTTTTAGTAGATCTTTCCATAAAACTCTAGTTTAGCACTAACGCATATTTCTAAAAAAATGTCTATGAAGTCTATGAAGTGAGATTTAGGTTCTGTATTTCACAGTTTTATTTTGATGAAGTTAATAATCAGATTACTTGGTCTCATTGCTGTGACTCTCACCATCCTATAAGCACATAACACAGTACAAAACTTTTTTAACTTAAAATTAAGTAGCCGCAGAATGAGCAATTATATCACTGGGTAACAGGTTCTACTAATGCAGAAATATTTTCCCTCTTTGTTGCTTGTTATTTCTACCAAGTACAAAGGAAAGAAGAAAACATATTTTCAAATTGGAAAATAGTTTTCACATTACTCTTGAAGATAATTAGTTCATTATCATTAGTTACAATGTATTTTAACTTTGTAAAATTTAATACAATAATACTAAAACACAGAATTCTAAAGAAATGAGGATATAAATAGGGTTTCTCAAATAAAAACACAGCTTGTCCTCAGCTTTTCTTCTTTATTTCAAACACGATCACACATTTATAGTGATATTAATCCATTTCTGCTGTCCAAAAGTTGCTTTTGTCAGCATATTGATACCTTCAGTACAGTTAACATTATAATGTATGGCTAAAACCAGAAACGTCAACATAGAAAATGAGATATCTGTGATTAATCTTAATAATAGGAACGTATTCTACAAATATATTCACAGAAAAGAAAACATGATCTGGGAAAGTATTAATACATTAATCAATAAAGAAGGACCATACGAACATATACGTGTTACGTACATTCTTGGTCTTTGATTATCATAGTCTAATGCTCAGAAAATGTTTTCACAGAACTCTGCTCAAAAAGAACAACAACAACAAAAAAGTTACAAATATTCACTTTCTCAACAATCCCAAAATAAAGCTGGTTACCTGCATTCTTTACTGATTTGTTGGACTGCAACTTTTTCAGTCTGAAGGACTAAAAAACCCACTTTCAACACAAAGCCAAAAGTTGGTTGTTATCCAAAAAGGAATTGTAATTATAATTTAAGAATTTCACATAATTTATAATTAAAATTCTTAAATTATAATTTAAGAATTACCATTTTCCCAAATGTGATGCTTAAAGAAAAGAAGATAAGCATGCTATTACAAAAAAAAAAAAAAAAAAAAAAAAAGAGGTATAACTGCTAAACACAAACTTCCTAGTGAGTAGAACATTATCTACATTCACTCTGTTACTCTCCACGTGATCCTGATGTTTGCTAATGGCCTTGTTCTGAGCGAGGGGGTGTTAGAGTGACTTTGAAAATAAGGGGTTGCTCCAACTCACACAAGGCTCTTCTTGTGGTATTTTTAATATGATCACAACCCAATTTTTCTATACATATCAAGGTTTACTTATACTGCCTACTAAAAGATATATGATATCACACAATTATGTATGTAGCCTGCTTGTAAAATAGTTTTCTTAACAGTTGAAAAAGTTAAAACTGAGCTCCATGCAGTTCAAGACAAGTTCAGATAACATCTCATGAGTCATGAGGCCTTTGTGTTAAAAAGGCTCAAATCCTGTGGCTTGTTACTACTAATGATGACACTAATATTTAGAGGCTAAATCATTAAAATATAATCAGAAGGTTTATGCTAGGTGCTACAAGTAGTGGTGGTAAATAATTTCTGAAGTAGTGAACAGTAGAAAGAAATTTTCATATGGAGTGAGATTTGGAACTTCTTTATCAATTTCCTAAAAAATTAACTGAAACAATCTCAATATTGCTAACTGTCTCCCTGCTTGCGGGGGTGGGGGGGGAGGGAAGGAGGGGAAAGAAAAGAAGAAAAAAGGAAAAAGGAAAAGGAAAAGAGAAAAAGAAAAAGAAAAAGAAAAAGAAAAAGAAAAAGAAAAAGAAAAAGAAAAAGAAAAAGAAAAAGAAAAAGAAAAAGAAAAAGAAAAAGAAAAAGAAAAAGAAAAAGAAAAAGAAAAAGAAGAAAAAGAAAAAGAAAAAGAAAAAGAAAAAGAAAAAGAAAAGAAAAAGAAAAAGAAAAAGAAAAAGAAAAAGAAAAAGAAAAAGAAAAAGAAAAAGAAAAAGAAAAAGAAAAAGAAAAAGAAAAAGAAAAAGAAAAAGAAAAAGAAAAAGAAAAAGAAAGAAAAAGAAAGAAAGGAAAAGGAAAGGAAAAGGAAGAGGAAGAGGAAGAGGAAGAGGAAGAGGAAGAGGAAGAGGAAGAGGAAGAGGAAGAGGAAGAGGAAGAGGAAGAGGAAGAGGAAAAAAAGGTAGAGGAAAAAAAGGTAGAGGAAAATTTTGAACCATCAGTAAGTAATTATAAGACAATTGGAAATGCATAACAGACACCAAGAATTACTTAAAAGCAATCAGTCAGATACTGTATCACAAGGTTCATAGGCAAGAAGGAGAAATATGAACTCAATGAAATAACTCTAAAATGTTTTTCTATAATAAGTTATTGCAGAATTGTAATCAATGGTTTTATATCAAAAAGGAAATTTTATCTGCCATGTGTGTAATAATAGATGATATTTTCAAAAGCAACCTGAAAAGTGAAAAATACAATTTCAAAATGTGCAGATAACATTAAGCAGTAAAAGATTGCAAGTATGTTGAAATTTGAAAGGATGGCGGAAAATGAATAGGTTACAAAATACCTAATGAAATTCAGCAAGAATAAAAGGGAATTGAAATACACTGAGGCATAATCAACTCCATAAATACTGGGTGGTAAACAATCCCTGTAGTAATTTTTCATGAAGAAAGGATTTGTAATCTGTAGTTTAACTTTGGTTCATTGAGTAACTGGACTAGTGTACTCCTACGTGGTTGTACTTAATCTGTATGTGGCTTGTATCAAACTCTCACAGATGTGGCTTGAAGTGGTGTTACCAATACTTTGTCATGGAAAATAACATAGCAAAACAGGATTAAGTAGTTTGACGTTTTTCACTGGCATATTTCAGCTTCCACCGTTTGTCATTCTTATATTGAATTATTTACACTACTCTGGTATCCCATCAAGATGAACACATAAGTGTGCTAGACTGCAGGAATATAAGGAAAATCAGACCACTAGCTCTACAAAACCAGAGCTAAAACATTTGGGTTAGTGTAAGGAAATACTGTGAAAAGCTTTTTAGAAAGCTACACTGTAGAATAATATCAGATGTATGTTATCTTTGGATAATTTCATAGACATCCATTCTGCTTGGTTTAAAAACTGCTGTAATTTTCAGTAATTTCCTATTGAATTTCATACCTCCATTTTTCCTTGAGAAGGATAAAGTTTATCTCTGTCTCAATAAACTTGTTAAGCAGTGAGATTAACAGCTAGCAATTATGTAATCTGAAAGAATCTTGTAATCAGATAACTTTATTAGACTCTTTCCAAAAATGCCTCTCAACACGCAACATTAATGTGTCACTATGCTAACTACAGTTCCTGGTTTTCCCTAACATATCAAAAGCAGTCTGTACATTATATTTGGCCATATTGAACACATGAATTTTTCAACTTGAATAATAAAAAAGATCCTACATAAAGTGTTCAGATCCCTTCCTACAGAGATATATTTTTAATATTCTCGTAGTTCAGGTATTTACTTAAAAAATCCTTCCTTGATGTTCTATTGAGAACCAAAATAAACAAGTCCCTAAACTAGGGCTGTATTTTGTTTTGATGATATATTTTTCTCTCTGAAGCTGTGGAGGCTTTCTTGTGAGAGGTTCTTGTATTCTTGGTGGTATGTATCTTTTCCACGGTCCTATAATATTTCAGCTAACATGCCTCTATTCCACAGAGGTGCTGATCTCTACAGAAAGAGAATTCTCTGAGCCAGGTCCTAACTTCATAACAGTATTTTACTCACATCCTGAAAAATAAAATAAATAAAATAAAATAAAATAAAATACATATGATTTGGTATCTGTACATCATTTCCATATTTCTACTTTTAAAGGAAGTTTCCCATTCTGTGTTCAATGTGATACAATTGTTACTAACCATTTATGATAATACAGTGAACTGTATTTTTATTTATCTATTTATTGATAATAAATTCTGTAAAGAACAACAGGATCTGGCTCATGAGATACAGTAATAATCCACTCCAAATTCCTTTGTTACTGTTTAACTTCCTTTATTTGTATGTTTTACGAGGTGAAATCATAGAATCATAGAATCATAGAATCACAGAATATCCCGAGTTGGAAGGGACCCATAAGGATCATCAAGTCCAACTCCTGGCACCGCACAGGTCTGCCCAACATTTTAGACCATGTGACTAAGTGCACAGTCCAATCTCTTCTTAAATTCAGACAGGCTTGGTGCAGTGACTACTTCACCGGGGAGCCTGTTCCAGTGTGCAACCACCCTTTTGGTGAAGAACCTCTTCCTGATGCCTAGCCTAAACTTCCCCTGCCTCAGCTTAACACCATTCTCGTGGGTCCTGTCACTGGTGATAACAGAGAATAGGTCACCTGCCTCTCCACTCCCCCCTCATGAGGAAGTCGTAGACTGCAATGAGGTCCCCCCTCAGCCTCCTCTTCTCCAGGCTGAACAGGCCAAGTGACCTCAGCCGCTCCTCGTATGTCTTCCCCTTTAGGCCCTTCACCATCTTCGTCGCCCTCCTCTGGACACTCTCCACCAGTTTAATGTCCTTTTTGTACCGTGGCGCCCAGAACTGCACACAGTACTCGAGGTGAGGCCTCACCAGCGCAGAGTAGAGTGGGACAATCACTTCCCTCGACCAACTCACAATGCTGTGCTTGACGCATCCCAGGATATGGTTGGCCCTCCTGGCTGCCAGGGCACACTGCTGGCTCATATTCAACTTGCTGTCAACTATAACCCCCAGACCCTCTCTGCGGGGCTGCTCTCCAGCATCTCGTCGCCCAGTCTGTACATATAGCCAGGGTTGCCCCGTCCCAGGTGCAGGATCCGACACTTGCTTTTGTTAAACTTCATGTGGCTGGTGACCGGCCAGCTCTCCAATCTGTCCAGATCTCTCTGCAAGGCCTTTCCACCCTCACCCGAGTCCACAACTCCTCCAAGTTTGGTGTCGCCGACAAATTTCCTCAAAACACCTTATCATCCTACATCCAAATTATTTATAAAAACATTGAAGAGGACTGGCCCTAAAATGGAGCCTTGAGGGACCCCACTAGTGACCATCCGCCAGCCAGATGTGGCCTCATTTACCACAACCCTTTGAGCCCTAGAAAAATCCTAGATAAGGAGGCAAGAGGTAAAGCAATATTCTGAATTAGTCTTTCTCTTTTAGTTCAGTGTTAGTGTTCCGCATGGATTCCGAGAAAAAAATAAAATAATAATAATAGTAGCATCCTCTGATCCTTGTGTGGATTTTGACTCCAAAAACAAAACTAACTTTTTTTTTTTTTTTTGGCATAATTTCAATAATTTAATACACATTACAATTGTTTTAAAAGTTTTAATCTTACTGACATTTCCAGATAGCAATTTTGGTAATTACAAACTGCATATGTCAATGGATTGTTGTCTCATACCTGTGGGGGAGCAGAGGAGATTTAATAAGAATAAAAGTACTTTGGACAGAAAAGCACAGGGGTACTTGACTTTTATCAGTATTAGTAGAAACTTATTTTTGAAAACCAAATTCATTCACATATATTCTGAAGAAAATGTCTAAAACAATAACAAGCAATAATAATAATAATAATAAATAAATAAAATCCTTGATTTGAAAAATTGCAAGCAAAGCTCACAAAAAGAATGAATTAACAGGTCTATTTTTTGACAGTGTATTATAGACAAATCCTTATTTAATCTGCTTTGTAATGATATCATTGGCTTCATAAATCAAAGGACTTGTGTGTAATGTCTATTCTACTAGGAAATCTGTCCTCCCATTGTTTCAGACAGGCTAAAATGTAACTACAATACTTAATATTATTTCAGCGTTCTTGGGAGCACTTGCTTCTGTAATAATAAATAAATAAATAAATAAATAAATAAATAAATCAGACAAAGTGAACAAAAATGACCTTGTTTCTTTGAATAAGTGAGGAATGCTGTGTGCAAACATTAAATTAATGGTTGGCATGAGCCTTGCTCAGCTGTAGTAAGGCCTGTAGTAGTCTGCTCATAATTTGAGTTGTAAAGTATCTGTCTTTTACAGCATCTAGAACTCAGTACCCACTGTGCTAACACCTGTCTCAGCTAGGACTTCTTTTGGAAGGTGGTTTAAAGATCTGGTTGTAGTGGTGCATAGATCTAAGTTGTATACATAGATTTCTGCAAAATCTCAGGTTTCAGTCCACACTGCTGTGGACTGGTAATAAAAGTAGGTAATACAATGTGCTTTATTTTTTAAATTGGATCAGGCTAGATTTTTTTTCAGCATTTCTGTACATCTGTTTTGGTTTGTTTGTTAGTTGGTTGGTTGGTTTGAAAAAGTTTTCGGCTACTACATACTACATGTAAAAAATATATATATATTTAAGTCTTTAATAAACAGAGAACCTTTCCTCTGCATCACTGGTTTAAGGGTTTTTCAATTTCATTTTAAGGAAATCATATTTTGTTGTTATTGTTGTTTTGTTTTGTTTTGTTTTATATCTGCAAAATTTTAATTTCACATATACATTTCACATCATAGAACCTGAACTCACAAGTCTGTAAGAACAGCATTATGACCAGTGTCTCCTGTATCTTGGCACAGGATTATATATTAAAATAAATAAATAAATAAATAAAATAAATGTTGACTAATTTCCTGGGAAAAGGAAAATGGAAAAAATTTGACTGCTCGGTATAGTCGGCATGAAATGGATACAAATAATTCATGTGACCACCACCACCATACGTGTCATATATTTACTTTGTAGATGTCATTCACTAGAAATTGGACTGACAAAAGAGATACTTAGATAAACATATGTGCATACATCTTAAGTGCTTTATACCCAGAAGGAGAGTCTGAAAATTTTTCCCAAGTAACTGTAAACTCTTTCATTTTTTCAGCCTCGCTGTTATTTTCTTCATATTGTGTCTTTCCAACATACAGAATCACAGAATCACAGAATCATTTAAGTTGGAAGAGACCTCCAAGATCACTGAGTCCAGCCTCTGACCTAGCACTAACAAGTCCTCCACTAAACCATATCACTAAGCTCTACATCTAAACGTCTCTTGAAGACCTCCAGGGATGGTGACTCAACCACTTCCCTGGGCAGCCCATTCCAATGCCTAACAACCCTTTCGGTAAAGAAGTTCTTCCTAATATCCAACCTAAACCTCCCCTGGTGCAACTTTAGCCCATTCCCCCTTGTCCTGTCACCAGGCATGTGGGAGAATAGACCAACCCCTACCTCGCTGCAGCCTCCTTTAAGGTACCTATAGAGAGCGATGAGGTCTCCCCTGAGCCTCCCCTTCTCCAGGCTGAACAATCCCAGCTCCCTCAGCCGCTCCTCGTAAGACTTGTTCTCCAGATGCCTCACCAGCTTTGTTGCCCTTCTCTGGACTCTCTCAAGCGCCTCGACGTCCTTCTTGTAGCGAGGGGCCCAAAACTGAACACAGTACTCGAGGTGCGGCCTCACCAGAGCCGAGTACAGGGGGACAATCACTTCCCTAGACCTGCTGGCCACACTGCTTCTTATACAAGCCAGGATGCTGTTGGCCTTCTTGGCCACCTGAGCACACTGCTGCCTCATATTCAGCTGCCTATCAACCAGTACTCCCAGGTCCTTCTCTGCCAGGCAGCTTTCCAACCACTCATCTCCCAGCCTGCAGCGCTGCTTGGGGTTGTTGTGCCCCAGGTGCAGGACCCGGCACTTGGCCTTGTTGAACTTCATACAGTTGACCTCAGCCCATCGGTCCAGCCTATCCAGATCCTCCTGCAGAGCCTTCCTTCCCTCGAGCAGATCGACGCACTCACCTAACTTGGTGTCATCTGCAAACTTACTGAGGGTGCACTCGATCCCCTCATCCAGATCATCAATAAAGATATTAAAGAGAACTGGCCCCAGTACTGAGCCCTGGGGGACTCCACTAGTGACCAGCCTCCAACTGGATTTAACTCCATTCACCACGACTCTTTGGGACCAGCTATCCAGCCAGTTTTTAACCCAACGAAGTGTATGCCAGTCCAAGCCATGAGCAGCCAGCTTCTTCAGGAGAATTTTGTGGGAAATGGTGTCAAAAGCCTTACTGAAGTCAAGGCAGACCACATCCACAGCCTTTCCCTCATCCACTCAGCGTGTCACTTTGTCATAGAAGGAGATCAGGTTCGTCAAGCAGGACCTGCCCTTCATAAACCCTTGCTGACTGGACCTGATCGCCTGGTTGCCCTGTAAGTTCCACGTGATGACACTCAAGATAATCTGCTCCATGAGCTTCCCTGGCACTGAAGTCAAACTAACAGGCCTATAGTTCCCTGGGTCTACCCTCCAGCCCTTCTTGTAGATGGGCGTCACATTTGCTAGCCGCCAGTCGACTGGGACCTCCCCTGATAGCCAGAACTGCCGATAAACGATGGAAAGAGGTTTAGTCAGCTCCTCCGCCAGTTCTCTCAGTACCCTCAGGTGGATCCCATCTGGCCCCATCGACTTGCGTACATCCAAGTGCTGTAGCAGGTCATCAAACATTTCCTCGTGGATTATGAGGGCCACATCCTGCTCCCCATCCCCTTCCACCAGCTCAGGGTACTGGGTATCCAGAGAACAACTGGTTTTGCTGCTAAAAACTGAGGCAAAGAAGGCATTAAGCACCTCAGCTTTTTCCTCATCCCTTGTAACTAAGTTTCCCCCCACATCCAGTAAAGGATGGAGATTCTCCTTAGTCCTCCTTTTTGTGTTGATGTATTTGTAAAAATATTTTTTGTTATCTTTAATGGCAGTAGCCAGATTGAGCTCCAGATGAGCTTTGGCCTTTCTAATATTGTCCCTGCACAGCCTCGCAACAGCCTTTTAGTCCCCGTGAGTGGCCCGCCCTCTTTTCCAAAGATTATAAACCCTCCTTTTTCTCCTAAGCTCGAGCCACAACTCTCTGTTCAGCCAGGCCGGTCTTCTTCCACGCCGGCTCGTCTTTGGGCATGTGGGAACAGACCGCTCCTGAGCCATTAAGATTTCCTTCTTGAAGAGTGCCAGCCTTCCTGGACTCCTCTGCCCTTCAGAACTGCCTCCCAAGGGACTCTGCCAACCAGTGTCCTGAACAGCTCAAAGTCAGCCCTCTGGAAGTCCAAGATAGCAGTTTTACTGGTCCCCTTCCTGACTTCGCCAAGAATAGAGAATTCTACCATTTCGTGGTCACTCTGCCCAAGACAGCTCCCGATCACCACATCTCCCACCAGTCCTTCTCTGTTTGTGAACAGAAGATCTAGCGGGGCACCTCCCCTGGTAGGCTCTCTAACTAGCTGCGTCAGGAAGGGCCCAGTTTCTCTGGGCTGTGTTGTGCTTCCAGGATATGTCTGGGAAGTTGAAGTCCCCCACGAGAACAACCACTGACGATTTCGCAACTTCTGCCAGCTGCCTGTAGAACTCCTCATCTGTCTCCTCATCCTGGTTTGGTGGTCTATAACAGACCCCCACCAGGATGCTTGCCTCGTTGGCCTTCCTGCTGATCCTAACCCATAGGGACTCAACCTTATCATTCCCAGCCTCAAGTTCCACCAACGTCAAAACACTCTCTAATATAGACAGCCACACCACCACCCCTTCTGTGCTGCCTGTCCCTTCTGAAGAGCCTATAGCCAGACACTGCAGCACTCCAGTCATGAGTGGTCCCACCACATTTCCGTGATGGCAACCAAGTCATAGCCTGCCTGCTGCACGATGGCTTCCAGCTCCTCTTGTTTGTTACCCATGCTGCGTGCATTAGTTCAGATGCACTTCAGCTGGGCAATTGCCTTCTCCCCTGGCCTTGCCATTGTTCCCCCTGGCACAGCTCCAACAAGACTTATTTCAGCCGCATCCCCCTTCTTACCTAGTTGAAAGCCCTCTCAATGAGCCCTGCCAGCTCCTGGGCTAGGATCCATTTTCCCCTTAGAGATAGGGACCCATCTGCAGCCATCAGGCCGGGTGCCGAGTAAAGCGCCCCATGGTCAAAAAAAAAAAAACAAAATTTCTGTGTTGGCACCAGCCTCTGAGCCATGTGTTAATCAGGTGGGCTTTCCGTGTCCACTCTGGACCCCTCCCTGCTACTGTAGGGATAGACGAAAACACCACCTGTACTCCCGCTCCATCCACTAACCGTCCCAGTCCCCTAAAGTCCCGTTTGATAGCCTTCAGGCTTCTCTCTTCAATATTATCACTGCCAGCCTGGACTATCAAAAGCAGATAGTAGTCAGAGGGGCGAACCAGGCTGGGAAGCTTTCTGGCCACATCCCTGACCCTGGCCTCAGGGAGGCAGCAGACTTCCCTACGGGTAGGTTCAGGCCGACAAATAGGGCCCTCTGTCCCCCTGAGAAGGGAGTCGCCTACAACAATTACCCTTTTGTCTTTCTTGGTGGAGGCAGTCTTGAGGCGTGGAGTGGACTTCCTCGCCCTAGGCATCCTCCTGGGTAGACTTTCTACCTCATCCTATATAACATATCTATAACATATCTATATAGATAAGCTTTTCTGTTTAGGTTTTATCACTTAAGTACATCAGGTGTATATATGTGTGTGTCACATCCAAAACTTTAATTGTATCCTCAGGTCTTGTAACACATTTTCTACTTTATCCCAGTTCCCGGTTATTCCTCTCAATTAATGCGGTATATCTCTATTGCTTTCCATTCCTCTTCTCTCTTGCTCTTTCTTCCAAAACTGCTTCTCACCTTTGGAACAAGTTTCTACCTTGCAAACTGGGAACAATTAGTGGTTCATTTAAACTGTCCCTCTACTTCTCATCTTTACAGTCTTTCCATTAATATGTCAGTTAAAGCTCCACAGTAATTACCCTGAAGTTGTAGACATTGTACAAGTTGTTTCTTTGAGAATCCCATTGCAGAAGCATGTCCTTTTTAGGTGGACACACACTCAGAATGCCTACTATATGCTGGGAAGTAGAAACCAGTTCACTTTTCTGGCAAAGGAAAGCAAAACAATGATCAAGTTATACACTGCTTCTCTGTATTGACATTTTTAAATCTTTCCAAAAAGAAGAAGGGAATCCACGGAAAATAGAGTGAGTTATTTATTATTTTTGTGCCTGTTTGCTTGTTGTTCCAAACACTTTCACAATTTGCTTTTTTAAAATCTGATTTTAAGATGAAAATATTTAAGGCAGTTTCTTCTCCTTCACACTTCTTTTTAATAATAAAATAGCAAGGAAGTTTCTGGATGAGTTGATAGAATATAAATGATTTATTAAAAATCAGAAACATGCACCACATAATTCAAGAAGCACTGTTTGAGCATCTATATATATAATTTAGCATAATGTGATCACCTGCATATAAATTATCCCTTAAAGAACAAGTGGAGACAGAAGGAAGGGGGATAGCTACTTTGAACAACATTTAATATGAGAAATTAATTAGAAAGACACAGCAAAGTCTGTTTTGTCTATGGTCCATGAAACCATGATTATAGATTCTTTTAATATAATTTAAAGGAAAAATCATTATTTAATTAGGAGATATAAATTTAATATCATTTCTGTTAATTGATATAAAATTTAATTTTTCTTAAAGTTTTGAGATTGCCAAATATTTGGTTTAAAATGCTCCACAGCATTATAAATAAACTGATTAAAAGATTCAGAAAGGAATAATACAAGTGCAGGTTTGGTTTACTTAGAGTAAACCTGATGTCCCCAATATGATATACTGCAACTGAGTATTCTCATGAAGGAAGAAACTATCTGCAGATGTATGATACCTTTTTACCAACTTCTGTCCATGCTGCCTTTGAGAACATTTTGAAAACAGATTTATTTATTTATTTATTTATTACTTTTTAACATCTGATGGAACACAATTAAGTGATTCTACTTGGATTTTGAATCAATAAAGTCATTTAAATCCTGGATTTCTCTGAGACAGAAAGTAACAGTCATCTTGAAGTCATTGGGAGTACTTCCATCCTTAAAGATATGGTGAGGTGTCTTCCTGTCTAAGGATCTTGAATTGTGGTCTTTCTATGGTATAGGACAAATCTTTGAATTTCTGCTAGAGAAAGTCTAACTTTCTATCAGACCCTTAGCTGATATTACATTTATATAAAATCCTAACTGTGATTGTCCTGTAGTATAAGTATTGTTACACTTGAAAATCATTCAAATAATTTAGAGATTAAAAAAAAAGAAAATAAAAAATAGAGCTCTTATTTATAAAATATTTCTTATGTTTAAAGAAATGTTATGTTTATTTCTTATGTTTTCTTATGTTCTCATTTCTTAAAATGTTATATATCTTATTTATAAGTAAATCATGCATGTTAAGGTTGCAAAAACTTGCTCAAAAAATTTACCTTCATTGCAAAAATAGAGTTGAGTTGGTAATCTTGTGGAAGCTCTAAATGCATCATCTTCATCTAAACTATTTGAATTTAAACTACATTTAGCTTTAAAGAAGCATAGAACTTCTAAATGTCCATGTTAAAAAAAAAAAAAAAAAAAAAAAAAGCAGCTGATTTAGTTTCACTTCATACTAAACATTTAATTTTGATTACAAATCATTTTGACCAGTGAAGCAGTTTTTGTTATAGCTTTGTGTAGAAGAAAATCTCTTGTATTTAAAAAAACTCTTGTATTTAAGACTTTGACTCTTTCTCCTGCATCTTGCACAATTTGATTTTAGACTGACAACATTATTTTAAACAGTAACCAGCATAACACAATGACTCATACAAAATAGGAGCAAAGCAAACCATTGTAGAGGTAATTATTGCTCATCTTGGCTAGTGCGTTATTTGTACTAGGGAAATATATGTCCAACAGATTTAAATGCTAAGTTTTCAAGTTAAAATCTTGAAACAGTTTCTAGGCTGGGGAGTTTTATGCTATGACTGGGTGAAGTCCTGAACAGCCTGCTCTGAGACCATGCTGAGCCACTACACCTGCTCTGTGCAGAGGTTGGGACCAGAGACTTCCCCAGGCGCCACCAGCCTGCATCATGTAATCACATTGTATTTGTATTATTTTTGCGTCTATATAGTACTGATGGAATATATGTATATGCATATGTATATGTATGTGTATGTGTGTATGTGTGTGTGGTATGTGGAATATATATGTTTATATGTTCCATCAGATGTTATATATATATGTATATGCATATGTATACACATACGCAGACACACACATATATATGTTAATTACATTTTGGGTAATCCATTGTGGTGGACTTATCCAGCAGGGCAGCTGAACTCCACCACAACTTCTCTCTCACTTCCCCTCCCCAAAAAGAAAGAGGAAGAAAATACTATGAAAAGGAGTCAAGTTGGGATAAGGACAGGGAGATCACTCAACAGTTATCGTCATGGGCAAAACAGACTCAGAATAGGAAGATTAATATAATTTATTGTATATTACTAGAATAGTGAGAAACAAAAAGCAAACTAAAATCACCTTTCCTCCCTCTTTTACATCCTCCCCCCAAGTGGTGCAGGAGAATGGGAAATAGAGGATGCAGTCAGTCCATGATGCTTTGTCTCTGCTGCTCCTTCACAATCACTCTCTGCCCCTGCTCCAATATGGGGTCCCACCGATGGGATGCCATCCTTCCCAAAATGATCCTACATGGGCTTCCCACAGGTAGCAGCTCTTCAAGAACTGCTCCAATATCGGTCCATACTACAGGGTCCATCTATCAGGAGCAAACTGCTCCAACATGGGACCTCCACAGGTGCCAGCCACCACCAGATCACTTTGTCCTGCCTGGGCTCCTGTCCATGGGCTTCGGCTCCAGCCTGGGGTCTGCTCCAGTGGGGACTGTCCATGGGCTACAGCCTCCTTCAAACCACATTCACCATGGGCTCCTCCATGGGCTGCAGTGTGGAAATCTGCTCCATTGTGGTATCCATGAGCTGTAGGGAGATGGCCTACTCCAGCAGGGACCTCTCCACAGGCCACAGGGGAACTTCTATTCCTATGCCTGGAGCACCTCCTGTCCTCCTTCTGCACTGACCTTGGTGTCTGCAGGGCTGCTTCTCACTCCTCTCTCTCCCAGTTGCTGTTCTGAAGCAGTTTTTTCCATTTCTTATTTCTGCTCCCACAGAGGTACAACCAGCTTCACTCATTGTTGCAGCTCTGGTCAGCAGTGGGTTCCTTTTGGAGGTGGCTGGAGCTGTTTCTGATCTCACATGGGGCAGCTTCAGGACTCTCAGACGTTACCACTGCAGCCCACCCCCGCTACCAAACCTTGCCTTAGAAACCCAATACATCCATACTCCAGTACATAAATAATTTATATAAAACATACAAACAAAGAAACAGAAAAAAAATGTACAAAAACAACTGCATTTAGGCAAATAGGTAAAAAGTAGGCTTGTCTGGAGAAAGGCTTCTTTCAAGGCAGAATTTAAAAGTTTAAGGAGTAGGCTGTGGTCTTTTTTCACTTGAATAAAATCAGCTACCATGTAAGTATAATAAAGAGAATGAAATACAAATACAGCTTTCTTTGTTTTGTTTTGTTTTGTTTTGATTTGATTTGATTTGATTTGATTTGTTTTTCATTCTGGGTTCATTTTTCCTTTCTGCTGCCATCTTTAATGAAAAAAGTGAAAAAAAACATTTAACTTTCAATATACTTTGTATATCCTCTGACTGCAGTAAAATGCAAGTGTCTGAAAGTGTTCTTTTCTTTCAATACAAACTTCTGACTGTGGTCATCTTTCCATTCTCGAAAGTGTCTGCTGCCCTTTCACAATTATTACCCAGCTTCATCAGCCTCTCCATTGTTGTATGCATATTATTTTGTCAATCCTTCATTTGCTTTAAGCTTAACTTTAAGATCAATGAACTTATTTGCCAGTTTGACAGGACCATCAGTTGTTTGAGTAATTAATTAATCCTTTTTTTTTTTTTTTTTTTTAGCTCAAGACAAACAGGTCTTATTGAATTTAATTGCCAATCAATCACAGAGCAAATTCTTCCTGAAATTAAAATCTTGTTCTGCAAAGAGAAACAAGGCATTAGCTGTTTCTTTAGGTTGCTTTTGTGTCTGACTGCCAATTTTTAAACATGAAACCTGTATTTTCATCTTTGCAATCTTAATTATTTATTTTTTTAAACACCTTTCAAACTGAAACACTCCTGTCTAGCAATAACAAATTAAATTGTGTGTAACAGAGAAAACAGCTTAGAGACTGCTGTTGGACTTAGAAACCATTCTGTAGGAATAAAACAAGTAAGAGAAGTACTGATATAAAGTAGGAAAGGAAAAGGACACAAATCTTAACACTTGTGTAATTTACTGGTTGCAGTCATCAATATTACAATCAAGAAAAAAGGTTAGTATACATAATTTATAATACTTCTTTAAACAATACTCAAGAAACTCTAAATGTTACTAATTTATCATTTTATCATTTATCATGAGGTTTACAGATGGAACTAACAATTTGGTCATCTGTAAATCTTTCTGAACTCTTCCAAGCTGGCAGCCATTCTCTCCATCATTTCCTTACTTTCATGTATGCTATGGTGCTGGACCCACCTGAAAATGCCATTGTGGAAACATTATAGTGGACAGGATTCAATCATTTTGACACAAAAATCTGAAAAAAAAAAAAAAAAAAAAGAAAAAAAAAAGTGTCATTACTGGAGAAGCTGGGGAAAATCCAACTCTAGATTTATAGTCCATAACAAAATAAGGTTGCATTGATTTCAGTGTTCACACCACTCCTGTTAACTCATTGACTTCAGTTGGAGTTTTGCTTCTGTAAGGATTTTATAATCAGATACTTCATTTGGACAAAATGGATCCATTTTTCAAATTGTCACTGCATGCTTGGGAAGGCCAAAGCTGTGTTTTATGTAGGCAAAAGTAAAGAAGACTTGGGATGTGGGAAGAAAAATGAAGATGAAAACAAATAGGACAGAAAATGAGAACTGAGGTAGGAAGGGTGCAATTGTGCTTCATTTTCCCTTTGAGTTTCTGGGAAGATATTATCAGTGATCCACTTGTTTTATCTTGACATGTTGCTACCCCTTGATATTTAATGTTTGTAGATAGTAAAGAAAGATAAGGGTTTTATTATGCTGTTTCACCTTGTTAATAATTGTTTTTCTATTAATGATTAAACATCATCTTTATCCCTCTTAAGCATGAAAGTGTGGCCTAAAAATGCTCCAAAACTACCTTTCTTATTTCAGAACATTTGAGGAGTTCATTGGTCTTTATATTTCCGTTATAGATTGTCAAATCATATAGCCTGACAAAGAAAAGGCTGCCACAGATCCATGTTCCCAAGGTGGGGCAACCTGCTGAGGCTAAGCATGCATTCACAATAGGTGACTACACAAACACATACAACATGCATATACGCACATAGACACAGCAGACCACACAAAGCAGCGCAGAGGGAAAATTTATGTGGGCCTAGACATTCAGTCTATTAACTTCCCCTGGATTCTGCTGACCCCAGGCTCTCAAGCTGACTCCAACCCCACAATCCCTCCAGCAAAAGGATGGGATCCCTTGTCCCTTCAGGAGTCAGCCCTTCCAGATGCTTCATCCTCAGGGGTTAAAGGCATCATAAATTATGATAAATTACTTTCTCTACAAATTTGTGGTAAAATTTTAACTGCATTTTTAGTGTTTCAAAGTTTATTCAATGTCCTTTGCTTGCATCGTCCCCCCAAAAAACTAACTTGAGTTCCTCTACCTACCTGAACTCTGTTAGATAATTTTTTTTTATCTTTGGTTTAACAGAGGAGAGCTATTGAAAGGCAACTTCTTTTCAAAATATCAAATTTAAGTCTTAATCCTGGTGATATTTAAGTGTTGTGGTTTAAGCCGGCCAGCAGCTAAACACCACACAGCCGTTTGCTCACCCTCCCCCCTCCCTCTCTGGGATGGGGGAGAGAAATGGGAAAGTGAAGCCTGTGAGTTGAGATAAAGACAGTTTATTAAGACAGGAAAATAATAATAATAATAATAATAATAATAATAATAATAATAATAATAATGTGTACGAAACAAGTGATGCACAATGCAATTGCTCACCACCCGCTGACCGATGCCCAGCCTATTCCCGAGAGCTGGCCCCCCCCACCCCGGCTAGCCACCACTACATATATTGTTTAGCATGACGTTGGATGGTATG
Organism: Cygnus atratus; assembly: GCF_013377495.2. NCBI lineage: Eukaryota > Metazoa > Chordata > Aves > Anseriformes > Anatidae > Cygnus > Cygnus atratus. Next base: position 32,581,684 of record NC_066396.1, on the reverse strand, counting down.
GAATACCCCTTTGGCCAGTTTGGGTCAGCTGTCCTGGGTCTGTCCCCTCCCAGCTCCTGCTGCACCCCCAGCCTGCTCGCTGGCAGGACAGAGCGAGAAGCTGAAAAGTCCTTGGCTTGGTGTAAGCACTGCTCTGCAACAATTAAAACATCAGCATGTTATCAGCGCTCTTCTCATCCTAATCCAGAACATAGCACCCTGCCAGCTACTAGGAGAAAAATTAACTCTGTCCTAACTGAAACCAGGACATTAAGTTTATATTTAATATATAAATATTAAATTAAATATTTGCAATATTAAGGAGAAAGTATTTTCCATTCATTCTGTTTTTACAAATGTCATAATTTTATTAGCTGAAAATAATTTTCTATAAGTTGGCAAATGAAAATTTTAATTTTAATAATTGAAGTATAGCACAGTTCTTGGCTTGTAAGAACAGCTTTTAAACAAAGAAAAATGGGATGTCCTCCAGCTGTGCTAGCAAGGTTCACATATGAGAAATAAAATATGATTGAAATACAAAAAATAATGAGGAGATTCAGACTTTTTTTTTTTTTTTCAGTAAGATTTTGAACCACTCATCTAACTGTTTTAAACAGTGGGTTATGTTAAATGTCATAAGAGTTTTTAGTAATTCAAAGCATCTAAAAATTAAAATGACAAAATGCTTGCCTGAAGTAGATTTTGATTGGACAATCCAGAAAACTGTAAATGCAATGTCTTTCTGAACACTTCAGACCAAAATTGCAATGACTGACCCTTGAGCCTAACTGAAGCCAACCTGACAAGCAAACAGATTTCCTGTCTGATTTTTTTTAGCAAGTTTGAGAACAAAAGTATCAAATGTCATAATTCAATACTTCAACATTTCATACATTCAAATTTTTACATTGCAACAAGTATACTTTAGTTCTCTAGTATTCTTAAGTCCACTATGAAAGAAGAAAAAAAGTGTACAGAAGAAAATAATTAAAAAAAAAATACAGGAAGAACTCTATGTTTGGTCCATTTACATGTTTCAATATTCTAATTTAACATATGTTAAAAATAATTAAATGAGTAAGAATGCTATTGGATAGGTTTATTACGATGTTCAGCTTGGCTGGTTTATTTGAATGAGCTCTCTGGTATTAACATGCCCTTGACATCACTAAAGAGCTAAAATGGTTCTACAAGTCACATCCATATGCTGCTCAGTCAACTACAACTAGCTGTCAACTCTGTGAATTAAATAACAAACAAACAAACAAAAAACTCACACAAACGAGCACCACGTGGGTTATTGTTTCATACATTTATTGTTTGCATTATGTTAGTTTATTACCTCATCTGCCTATTGCATTATTTATCTATTTATTTATTTTTACAGAATGTGCTACTGGGAGTATGGAGAGAATATACTCAATGTAAATCTCATTTATTTAATAACAGGCTTCTTTCATTTCCATGATTCTAATATGATTTTATTGAATCCTTATCAGCTTTCAACATTAAACAATAACCTGCTTTGTGACGTCTGAAAAAAAAAAAAAAAAAGTCTTATAAAGCTCAAACCCCACAAAACTATATGTTTCATAATAACATTTTGTCCATTAAAAATTATATATTTTACTATGTGTATCCTCTGTTTAATCATGGTGATTAAATTAAAATTTTGTGTTCACTAGCTGTGATTTACTTAGTGTGGTTTGATTTATGACACTGTAAATTTGTTTAGTTAATGGAATATTTTAATTTACTATGCATGATAGAAGACAGTGTAAAATTACTCTGAATAACTGTATTATATTATAGTACTGTTCAGCACTAGCCAAACTATGAAATCAGAAGAAAATTAGTTGTGTAAGCATTTTTTTTCAGGTATCTGTATCTTAGCAGACTGAAGATCTTATATCTCATACACCAGTGTTTTATGTTGTAAGTTAACACATTCTTCTTCTTATCCTCCTTTACAAAGACCCATAATCTTCCAATGCAGTCTCAGTTATACAGATTTCTATGAACAGTCAATAGAACTATTCATAATAATTCATAGTATTTTGATTTAGTAAATCTAAGTACAGGACTGGTGTCCTTAGTACACAATCTTTGAAAGTCTGAATCAGACAAACTAGGTGACATAAAGTGGTTTAAACAAAATATGTTAGGAAATAAAAATCTGTGTTGCCTGAAAAGCAGCATTCTGAAATACAGAAGAGCAAGTACAGTAACAGACTGGGTAGTAGAAGGGTTGTGACACCTTGTTCTGTTGGCTGTATTTTTGCTGTATATTTGTATTTTTGCTGTTTTGTATATTTTGTTATTATATATATGTTATTAATATATATATATATTATATAATATATATTGTTAAATTAATTATTAATATTAATATTAAACTATTATTAAATATATAATATAACATATATATTATATATGTTATTATTATGTTATTATATATTGTATATTTTGTATATTTGCTGTATTTATATAACATCATGCTAAAGAAATCAGAGACCAGGTATCATCACAATAATAATAATAATAACTTTTTTAAAATATTAAAACAAGGAGTTCTCCAAATCAAACTGTCTTTTAAAACCCTGTCTATGTTTCAAGGTCAGTTCTGTTCCAGCTAATTCAACTGCATAGAAAAGACCAGATTACAAATCAGTGAATATATTGTTAAATTTCACTTTGTCAGATTCTTTTCTTATTCAATATTTCAAAATATTTAATCAAATATTTTGCTTTACATGTATATATATAAATGCAATATATTATATATAATATTCACTTATAATCATAAAATGAAAATAGATTATACATAAATATTTGTAATATATATTAATATTTCATCTCCTGGAAATTAATAGTATATCATACCTATAATATTAGTGTTTTTTCTGAGAGACAGTTTTTAATAATTTCTTTGAGTAAAATAGAATTTAGCAAAGTAAAAGTAATTCACACCATATACCAGAAGAAATTAACTAAATTATTCTGAATTAATAGTAATACAATACACTTCTATAGTGACTGCCAAAGAAACTGTAATTCCCAATTTAGATTGTTGAGATCATCTCTAACATACCTGCTAAAATAACTGTTGTAAGTAGACTTCCTTAAAGTTTGATATTTTTTCAACATTGGTTTGGAGTTATTTCTCTACGGATTTGGATGTATCCAGCATAATATGCAGGCTTCTCTTGAAAATTAAGTTCATATTTTGCCTTCTCATTATGAATAGTTTTAGATCTTACATACTTCCCACTAGTATGCAGTGAACAGGAGAAAACAGAATTGCTGCCCTAAACTTTTACAATAAAACCCTCTTCTGTTTTTGTTTGTTTGTTTGTTTTAATTCCTACTGGTAGACTTGCATAAAATATTGGCATTGTTAATTTATTAATATTGACTAGTTAGCAGAACTGTTCCTAGACAGGCTGCACTGAAAAATTCCATAAGTTATTTGCTGTTTAAAATAATTTATATATATATATGTACACGTATATGTATATATATATGTTGGTTTTCTATTTAGAAATAGCAGAAGGAAGAATATCTCCACTATGTAACAACTAAATTATTGTGCAATCATTAAATTTTAATAATAATAACAACAACAAGAAGAATAATAATAAATTCTTATTCCTGGTAGACCATCCATCTATTATTTCTGTGAGCTGTGATTGTGAAAAAGGCATATAAACCAGGTCCCTCTTGGTAGTTATTAAGGTGAGGTTTAATTCTGATTTAGGAGAGGAAATGAATGGAAGCTACACATTGTTGTCATTTTGTCTCCACAGTTTATTTATCATAGAATCATAGAATCACAGAATATCCCGAGTTGGAAGGGACCCATAAGAATCATCAAGTCCAACTCCTGGCACCGCACAGGTCTGCCCAAAAGTTTAGACCATGTGACTAAGTGCACAGTCCAATCTCTTCTTAAATTCAGACAGGCTTGGTGCAGTGACTACTTCACCGGGGAGCCTGTTCCAGTGTGCAACCACCCTTTTGGTGAAGAACCTCTTCCTGATGCCTAGCCTAAACTTCCCCTGCCTCAGCTTAACACCGTTCCCGCGGGTCCTGTCACTGGTGATAACGGAGAATAGGTCACCTGCCTCTCCACTCCCCCTCGCGAGGAAGTTGTAGACTGTATCTTGCTGATTGATTTGCAAAGAAAAGTGTATTAAGCAATCCTGAGTTTAACTCTTGGAATTTTGAAAAAGGATATGAAAATTAACTTATATTTTCTGGGAAGGGTACTGCAAAGGTAATTTAAATTAATCACTTTGGAATGATGGATAAACTAGCAAAGGCTAGAGTTCTTTTTACTCTTTCCACACTTAATTATCAGGAATGGCAGGAACCTATAGCAGCCAAGTGTATTTTGTTGCTTAAATACAGGATCAAGTAAATAAGGATCTTAAATGATCTTTCCTTGCTTCGTTATTGTGACTGTAATGGCAATGTAAAGGTCACTGAAGTAATTTATATCTCATTAGAAAAGGTTGTTCTCAGTGAAAAGTGTTTTCTGTCGGTTTGTTTGTGTATTTATCTACTTACTTTTTTTTTTTCTTCTTTTGCTCTTACATTTCTTTGGTGTCTTTTTGGAAAGACATACAATCAAATCACTCTCCTTACTTCAATAAGATCTAGTGTAGTTTTTCTTTTCTTCTTATGCTTTTGCATGGCACATGTAGAATATTTCCAGCTTTAGAATTTTCCAAGTTCCTTTGGCTTCTAAGAAGCACAAAATAGCCAGTACTTCTCCTTTACACAATAGCCAACCTCATCTCAGAAGCACAATTGCTAAGGCAGTTCAGAAAATAAAATAAATTTAGCACTTTTTTTTTCCCAACAAATTTTTGCTCTGCTTCTCTGTGAAAGTTGATAGTCACAGTCATATTCTGATTACCTCACCTATCCAATTTTAATCCAACTCTTGTCACAGCATGGTGACAATCAAATATCATGTCATCCTTCATATTCTTTCTCCTTTCCAAGAAATAAAATTCTCTAACTATGAGGTGGTCTGCTAAAACTTTTTCAAACATCCTACCTGGAGAGCTCCAGGTATTCACTTCCCTCATAACAGAAAGATTTAGAGTTAGCAACTGGATATGAATACATTGTTTAAGCCTTTTTTAATGGTTTAAGTGTTTCAAGACTAACACTATATATATGAAGCATATTAGAATACAACAGAGTAATATTAATACTGAAGAAAAGTAATTTTATTGCAGACTAAAAAGCAACTTAGCCTTTACCATTCTATTCAATGTCTTACAAAAGACTTATAGAGTACTAGTTAATCTTTCTGTTAAAATTTTGTCAGAGAAATTATCATTCCTAAGCAGAGAATTGTTCCTTAGTTTCAGATGGTGATTTTGCATCTGTAATGGAGATGTTCCATATGCAGTGGTAGACACTAGAGATGTGAATAGAAATGAATAACAGACTTCAGAAAGTGCCTTGATACATGAGTTCAAAACGTCACTTGAATAATATATATTATCCTAGTGGCACAGAACTAAATATGTCTGAATGCAGCGCGATATTGTAGTATCAGCTACTTTCTAGCAATGGACATAGTCCTGCTTGTTACTGAGCAATTTCTGAGGGCAGGGGAGGGCAGGGAAGGGAAGGGCATGGGATAAGATGGGCAGGGCAGAAAAGGGCAGGGGATAAGATGGGCAGGGCAGGGCAGGGCAGGGCAGGGCAGGGCAGGGCAGGGAAAGGCAGGGCAGGGCAGGGCAGGGCAGGGCAGGGGAGGGCAGGGGAGGGCAGGGCAGGGCAGGGAAGGGCAGGGCAGGGAAGGGAAGAGAAGGCAAGGCAAGGCAAGGCAAGGCAAGGCAAGGCAAGGCAAGGCAAGGCAAGGCAAGGGACCTAACTTTTACAGGGATGCCAGCTGACACATGGTACGTGCATCAATGTCACTATTGATTTCTATGGATTTAGGATTGGGACTTTTATTACTGTGAGTGTCAGTGTAATTCAGTATCAGTTCATATTTCACAGGTGGAAGAAGGCTCATGTTTTATAAATTTCCTTGTTCCTAAGAAACAAATCATAATTACTTGTCTCTGGACCTAGAGACTAAACACAGCCTCATCTTTGTGGTGCCCAGAGAATACTGACATTTCTTACTTTTCCCAAGGTTAGTCTAACACTAAAGTATCTCACTGTACTTTTATCTCCCAGTCTTGTTCTTTTGTGGATATTATGCCATTTTTAATGTAATGAAAATGAATAATTTTCAAATGTCAGAACCCAGAAAGTAACGATGTGCCAGTATCCTTGGACATGTACAGAAGATTCTAAAACACAGGAAAGAGATTTAATATGTGAAGATTTTCTGATTATTTATATTTTACAGCACCTTCACCATGACATGGTATCAGAGAACTAATAATATCCTTTCTTAAGAGCTTAGTGGTTGCTAATCATCTACATAGATTACACAATACCACTTTTGGTGATATGAACAATCATGAACTTAGTTACTATGATCAGATACTTCATCTCTTTGTAGCTTGTAAAATGAAAGAGAGGGAGGGAAAGAAATAAATAGTATGAGAGAGAAGCAGAAAGAAAGAGAGTTCATTAGCACCACCTTGAAGGTGAAGGGAATGTAAACAACTGGGGTAAATCTGTTTGGTCACATCCTTTTTCTTCCTTGCTGATAATGATGGATATGAGACAGTCTGGGTCAATGTGAGATTCAAAGTCTGCAAGTGCTCTGATATGCATTACTTCAAAGCACAAAGGCAGAAAGCAGAAGTGTGAATGGTGCGATCTTTAGTATATCGGTTTTAGAAGTGTGTTTTACAAGTGTATGAATTCATTGTGATACCAGTTCAATTGCTCAAACTTCCATAAAGGCTCAAAGACTAGCAGGGTGTGTGGTTATGCCAAGTGTACAAATACTGTTAGGCTTTCTACTCCTATCAAAATATTCTTTCTCCAACTATATGTGGAGAGCAGTGCATAAAACCTTAAGCTTTTAAAGTACTTTAACTAGTTCAAGACATAAGTACGTCTTGATTCTTTATTCAAAGTGGCAGAAAATGGGGAATGGCTTTTTCATATCTGATTGCAGCAACAAATTTTGTAAGAAATTCAGTATCTCATTTTCAGGTTAAATGGAAATGTACAGCTGCAGTTGTTTCCTTTGAATAGCCTGATTAACAGTGAGTGATATGTTTATATTTTTTTCCTAGTTCAAACCATATATTATGTTTGTAACAGTAAATAAGCCAAAACTTCTTCTTTTTTTTTTTTTTTTTTTTTTCCCTCTCTTTCCCCTATCATATCCCAGATAGACTATTTTCCTTTTCCCTTCTCTTTATCTTTTGTCTCTGAAGATTTTTTCTTTCTTCAACTTGTCAGTGGTCAGAGTTTTTGATCAAAATACTCTTTTATAATGAACACCCTACCCCACCACCAAGAAGTATCTAAATGAAAGCTATAGCCAGAACATAACAGTGAAATCATGCCACGAGGAGAAGTTAATAGTAGAGTTTATGAGAGACAAACTGCATAAACAGATCTTTGGATCCAATACAGGAAATCTATCATTAAATTAAAAATAAATAAATAAATAAAAAAGTTGTGTTTTGTTATGTATTTAAGAGAGAATCAATGAGGTAGAATGTTTTAATGGGTTAATGGTTTCGTAGTCCTAGATAAATATCAGAGGAATGCAAAAGAGTTATTTTGTAAAAGATGAAAAAAATAAAATGAGTTATTTCAGGAAAAGATAAAAATTTATAAATTAAAAAAAAAAAAAAAAAAGATTCTTGTCCTGGTTTCAGGTAGGACAGAGTTAATTTTCCTCCTAGTAGCTGGCAGGGTGCTATGTTTTGGATTAGAATGAGAAGAGCGCTGATAACATGCTGATGTTTTAATTGTTGTAGAGCAGTGCTTACACCAAGCCAAGGACTTTTCAGCTTCTCGCTCTGCCCTGCTAGCGAGCAGGCTGGGGGTGCAGCAGGAGCTGGGAGGGGACAGACCCAGGACAGCTGACCCAAACTGGCCAAAGGGGTATTCCATACCATCTGACGTCATGCTGAACAATATATAGGGGTGGCTAGCCGGGGTGGGGGGCCGGCTGCTCGGGGATAGGCTGGGCATCGGTCAACGGGTGGTGAGCAATTGCATTGTGCATCACTTATTTCGTACACATTATTACTATTAATACTATTATTATTATTATTATTATTATTGTTATTATTTTTCCTGTCTTAATAAACTGTCTTTATCTCAACTCACAGGCTTCACTTTCCCGTTTCTCTCCCCCATCCCAGAGAGGGAGGGGGGAGGGTGAGCGAACGGCTGTGTGGTGTTTAGCTGCCAGCCGGGCTAAACCACAACAGTCCATTTGGCGCCCAACGTGGGGCTCAAAGGGTTGAGATATCGACAGATTTGACCAGAGTGTGTTAAACTAAAATTGGTATAAGTATTCGACCTGCTTAATAGTTGCTACTCACAATGTTGATTGCCTTAATCTCAAGTCTGCTGTACCTGTTTCCCAAACTGAGTTTTATAGCAAGTTACTTTCTGTATGTGCTCCCTGTCATGCTGTTTATCCTCTCCGGGCCCTGGTTTAAGATAATTATGGTACTGTGTGGTGTAACGATGGCTTATGAAATGATGAGATATCTGGTCATGACTCTAACCTGGTATTTGTACTCAGCACTGTCATCGACTCTATACTTCGGAAACCATATCTCAGAAACTATTAGCAATTACACCTATTGCCTTTTTTCATCAGGGAGTCAATCTCTGGAGGGGACAGGTTTATTAAGACAGGTTTATTAAGACAGTTTATTAAGACAGGGAAAAGAATAACAATAATAATAATAATAATAATAATAGTATTAATAGTAATAATGTGTACGAAATAAGTGATGCACAATGCAATTGCTCACCACCCGTTGACCGATGCCCAGCCTATCCCCGAGCAGCCGGCCCCCCACCCCGGCTAGCCACCCCTATATATTGTTCAGCATGACGTCAGATGGTATGGAATACCCCTTTGGCCAGTTTGGGTCAGCTGTCCTGGGTCTGTCCCCTCCCAGCTCCTGCTGCACCCCCAGCCTGCTCGCTAGCAGGGCAGAGCGAGAAGCTGAAAAGTCCTTGGCTTGGTGTAAGCACTGCTCTACAACAATTAAAACATCAGCATGTTATCAGCGCTCTTCTCATTCTAATCCAAAACATAGCACCCTGCCAGCTACTAGGAGGAAAATTAACTCTGTCCTACCTGAAACCAGGACAGATATCCACCCCTTATTCCATACCATTTATGTCATGCTCAGGTTACACTCTTTCCAATACCTTCTAATTAGTCACCATTTTTATCTATGATATATGGCAACCATGGTAGTGATGACATACAGTGTTATATGATGATTAACATACTACAATTCAACTCATGGGCTATTCTCACCCAGTAGTAGGTCCCCTTGAGGTACACACCGAACCTCCCCATTCTTTTGCATTACCCACCAAGTGCATCCAGGTCCCTGGGCAAAAGCAATCCCATGAATGGGCTTGCCTTTTCCTGAGGCAGGAGTAGCCCAGACTGTCTTACCCAGCATGTTTCTTACGTGCACTACAGGAACTTTATCCCCTTCTACAGTGCGTAACAGGTTTGATTGGGCAGGTCCAGCTCGGTTGGCAGATCCTCTAGTATTGACTAACCAGGTGGCCTTTGCCAAATGTGTTTCCCAATTTTTGAATGTCCCAGCACCCATCGCTTTCAGTGTAGTCTTTAACAGTCCATTGTATCGTTCAACTTTCCCAGAGGCTGGTGCATGATAAGGGATGTGATACACCCACTCAATACCATGTTCTTTGGCCCAAGTGTCTATAAGGTTGTTTTGGAAATGAGTCCCATTGTCTGACTCAATTCTCTCTGGGGTGCCATGTCACCATAGGACTTGCTTTTCAAGGCCTAGGATAGTGTTCCGGGCGGTGGCATGGGGCACAGGATATGTTTCCAGCCATCCGGTGGTTGCTTCCACCATTGTAAGTACGTGGCGCTTGCCGTTGCGGGTTTGGGGGAGTGTGATGTAATCAATCTGCCAGGCCTCTCCATATTTGTATTTCAGCCATCGTCCTCCATACCAGAGAGGCTTTGACCGTTTGGCTTGTTTAATTGCAGCACATGTTTCACAATCATGTATAACTTGTGCTATAGTGTCCATGGTCAGGTCCACCCCTCGGTCACGAGCCCATCTGTATGTTGCATCTCTACCTTGATGGCCTGAGGTGTCATGGGCCCATCGGGCTATGAATAATTCACCTTTATGTTGCCAGTCCAGGTCCACCTGAGCCACTTCAATCTTAGCAGCCTGATCCACCTGCTGGTTGTTTTGATGTTCTTCAGTAGCCCGATTCTTGGGCACATGAGCATCTACATGGCGTACCTTTACAACCAGGTTCTCTACCCGGGCAGCAATATCTTGCCACAATGCAGCAGCCCAGATGGGTTTGCCCCGGCGTTCCCAGTGGTTCTGCTTCCATTGCTGTAGCCACCCCCACAGGGCATTTACTACCATCCATGAATCAGTATAGAGATAGAGAACTGGCCACTTTTCTCGTTCAGCAATATCTAAGGCCAGCTGAACGGCTTTCACTTCTGCAAACTGACTCGATTCACCTTCTCCCTCAGCAGCTTCTGCAACTCGTCGTGTAGGACTCCATACAGCAGCTTTCCATCTCCGATGCTTTCCCACCATACGACAGGACCCATCAGTGAACAGGGCGTATTTCTTCTCATTTTCTGGTAGCTTGTTGTACAGTGGGGCTTCTTCAGCACGGACCACCTCCTCCTCTGCTGATATCCCAAAGTACTTGCCTTCTGGCCAGTCCATAATCACTTCCAGGATTCCTGGGCGACTGGGGTTTCCTATTCGAGCCCGCTGAGTAATCAGTGCAACCCACTTGCTCCATGTAGCATCAGTTGCATGATGTGTAGAGGGGACCCTTCCTTTGAACATCCAACCCAGTACCGGCAGTCGGGGTGCCAGGAGGAGCTGCGCTTCAGTACCGACCACTTCCGAAGCAGATCGAACTCCCTCATATGCTGCCAATATCTCCTTTTCAGTTGGAGTATAGCGGGCCTCAGATCCTCTGCATCCCCGACTCCAAAACCCCAGGGGTCGACCTCGAGTTTCCCCAGGTTCTTTCTGCCAGAGGCTCCAGGTGGGACCATTCTCCCCAGCTGCGGTGTAGAGCACATTCTTTACGTCTGGTCCTGTTCGGACTGGCCCAAGGGCTACTGCATGAACTATTTCCTGTTTAATTTGTTCAGAGGCTTGTCGTTGCTCAGGGCCCCATTCAAAAGCATTCTTCTTACGAGTTACTTGGTAGAGCGGGTTTACAATCAGACTGTAATTTGGAATATGCATTCTCCAAAACCCCACGACACCTAGGAAAGTTTGTGTTTCCTTTTTGCTAGTTGGTGGAGACATAGCTGTTATTTTGTTGATCACATCCGTTGGGATTTGACGACGTCCATCTTGCCATTTTATTCCTAAAAACTGGATCTCTCGTGCAGGTCCTTTAACTTTATTTTGTTTTATGGCAAAACCGGCCTTCAGAAGGATTTGGACTATTTTCTTCCCTTTCTCGAAAACTTCCTCTGCCGTGTCACCCCACACAATGATGTCATCGATGTACTGCAGGTGTTCAGGAGCCTCCCCCTGCTCCAGCGCAGACTGGATCAGTCCATGGCAAATGGTAGGGCTATGTTTCCACCCCTGGGGCAGCCGATTCCAAGTATATTGGACTCCCCTCCAAGTGAAAGCAAACTGTGGCCTGCACTCTGCTGCTAGAGGGATGGAGAAGAATGCATTAGCAATATCAATTGTGGCATACCACTTGGCTGCCTTTGATTCCAGTTCGTACTGGAGTTCTAGCATGTCCGGCACTGCAGCACTCAGTGGTGGCGTGACTTCGTTCAGGCCACGATAGTCCACTGTTAGTCTCCACTCACCATTAGACTTTCGCACTGGCCATATGGGACTATTAAAAGGTGAATGGGTCTTGCTGATCACTCCTTGGCTCTCCAGTTGACGAATTAGCTCGTGGATGGGAATCAGGGAGTCTCGGTTGGTGCGATATTGCCGCCGGTGCACAGTTGTGGTAGCGATTGGCACTTGCTGTTCTTCAACCCTCAGCAGCCCCACAACAGAAGGGTCCTCTGAGAGACCGGGCAAGGTAGACAACTGTTTAATGTCCTCTGTCTCTAAGGCAGCTATGCCAAAAGCCCAGCGGAACCCTTTTGGGTCCTTGAAATATCCTCTTCTAAGATAGTCTATGCCAAGGATGCACGGAGTATCCGGGCCAGTCACAATACGGTGCTTTTGCCACTCATTTCCGGTTAGACTCACTTCAGCTTCCAATACAGTTAACTGCTGGGATCCCCCTGTCACGCCATAAATACAGATGGGCTCTGGCCCTTTACAGCTTGATGGCATTAGAGTACATGGTGCACCGGTGTCTACTAGAGCCTTATACTTCTGTGCGTCAGACGTGCCAGGCCATCGAATCCACACAGTCCAATAAACTCGGTTGTCCCTTTCCTCCCCCTGGCTGGAGGCAGGGCCCCTCTAGTCCTGGTCAGAATCTTTGTTTCTGTGTTTAAAAGACTGCCTGCTAGAATTTGGAGCAGCAAACTTTTCAGAGAACCCCTTTCTCCCGGTTGTTTTCTTTTGCAACTCACGTACCTCTAGGGTCTCAGTAGATTTTCCATCCCATTTTCTCATGTCCTCTCCATGGTCACGTGGGTAAAACCACAGGGTGGCGCGGGGTGTGTACCCACCATATTGTCTTCTTTGCACGGATGCGCGTTTACCCCTAATAGCCGAGACGCTGGTTCGTACAGGTGGGGAAGAAAATACACTCTCTTTAAGTTGGTGGACCTCTTCAAAAAGTTTCTCCAAAGTATTCTCTTTTAGTTGGTGGCCACTGGTTTGTTCAGGTGGGGGGGAAGATAAATTCTCTTTAAGTTGGTGGAACTCTTCAGAGAGTTTCTCCACAGCCGAGACGCAGGCCTGTAGGGAAGAGGAGAGATTTCCTTCGTACTGCCGGAGTTGTTTAGCCATGTCACCCACTGTGGGATCTTCACCGTCTTTCCAGGTTATTATTGCCAATGTGCTGGCCCATGTTGATGGTGCATTCTGTACAAACTTCCGCCATATGGGTCGAGTACACTGGACTTCATCTGGATCTGTGGATGTTTGTGCGTCGTCTAGGTCCTTATAAATTACTTCCCGTACGGCTAATTCCCTCAGGTACTGGATTCCCTTCTCCATGGTGGTCCACTTGCCTGGTAGACATACAAGTTCTTCCTTGTAGGGATACCTTTCCTTCACAGCTAACAGGAGACGCCTCCAGAGGCTGTGAGATCGTGCTCCATCTCCAATTGCTTTGTCAATGCTTGCATCTCTAGCAAGGGATCCCAACCACCTGGCTTCCCTGCCCTCTAATTCCACACCATTGGCTCCAGTGTCCCAGCACCGGAGCAGCCAGGTGACAAGCTGTTCACCTATACAGTGACCAAAATCTTTTCGCACATCTCGTAGCTCACGCTGGTATAGGGTTCGGGTAGTTACTGTTGATTTTCTGACATCCTCATCCTCATCTTCATCCTCCTGCACACTTGATGGCCCAGCCTCGTCTTCTCCACGCCCAGACTTAGCAGAAGACTTTCTGCGTTCTAAACGACCTGAGTCTCTATACCATTTTTTCACCTTTTCTACAGGGGCAACTTGCACTGCTACAGCTCGCCTCTCCGACCCAGCCACAGGGTCTGCCACAGGGGTTGGAATACCCTCTGCAGGGGCAACTTGCACTGCTACAGTTCGTTTCTCCGACCCAGCCACAGGGTCTGCCACAGGGGTTGGAGTACCCTCTGCAGGGGCAACTTGCACTGCTACAGTTCGTTTCTCTGACCCAGCCACAGGAGTGGGAACGGCTGCGGGAGCTGGAACGGCTGCGGGTGCCGGGACGGCTGCGGGAGCTGGAGCTGGAACGGCTACAGGAGCTGGAACGGCTGTGGGAGCTGGAACGGCTGCGGGAGCTGAAGCTGGAACAGCTGCGGGAGCTGGAACTGGAACGGCTACGGGAGCTGGAACTGGAACGGCTGCGGGAGCTGCAGCTGGAACGGCTGCGGGAGCTGGAACTGGAACGGCTGCGGGAGCTGGAGCTGGAACGGCTGCGGGAGCTGGAACGGCTGCGGGAGCCGGAACCGGGATGGCTGCGGGAGCTGGAGCTGGAACGGCTGTGGGAGCTGGAACCGGGACGGCTGCGGGAGCTGGAGCTGGAACGGCTGCGGGAGCTGGAACGGCTGCGGGAGCCAGAACCGGGACGGCTGCGGGAGCTGGAGCTGGAACGGCTGCGGGAGCTGGAACGGCTGTGGGAGCCGGAACCGGGACGGCTGCGGGAGCTGGAGCTGGAACGGCTGCGGGAGCTGGAGCTGGAACAGCCGCAGGGTCTGTCACTAGGTTGATAGTAGCATCAGTTGCAGCTCGATAGGCACAGGCCAGACCCCAGCACGCCACAGTGATTTGTGTCACTTTGGAACTGCCAGAGTCGTGACACCTTTTTTTCATGCATTCTACCAGTTTTTAGGATTTTGCAGTTGTTCAGGGGTGAACGTCCAAAACACTGGAGGTGCCCACTGCCCTAGAAACCTGCCCATATCCTCCCACACTCCCTGCCACTCGCAAATATCCCGCCTCAAGACAGATCTCCGGATGAGATTCCTAAGTAGTTGTTTAACCTTAAACAAAACCTGAAGCGCATTCAGGAGACATAACAACAAGAACATGCTGGTCTGAGTATCCCAAGGATATTCAACATCTTGGAGAGCTACCGTAACTAGCTCGGGGGATAAGAGGGTGGTGAAGGAGGAAGGGAGAGTGAACAGGTAGGAGAAAATATCTTCCCCTGTCCCCTCTTTTTATTATTATTATTGTTATTATTTTTCCTGTCTTAATAAACTGTCTTTATCTCAACTCACAGGCTTCACTTTCCCGTTTCTCTCCCCCATCCCGGAGAGGGAGGGGGGAGGGTGAGCGAACGGCTGTGTGGTGTTTGGCTGCCAGCCGGGCTAAACCACAACAATTCTTTAACTCAATATTAAACTAAAAATACTATTTGTGTTAAAATGAAATAATCCAAATTTAAAACTGGTGCTTGGTTCCCTGCTCTTCATTCTCTGGCATGAGTAAAACATATGTATGTTTAGAGTTGTTGTAACATGCCCATGGGGCCTAGTAAATGTCATGTTTCATATCATACACAAAAATATATGTGTAATAGAAAAAAACGTCTTAACTAGTTTTGGTATGGTATGTTTTAACTGAACATAAAAGGAAGGCTATATTGCTTATAAATTTATAACATAAGCATATAACATACATTATTCTTATACATGTAGATAATTCATATGCATCGTTTTTAAATAGGCTGTGATGTACTTGTGCATTAATTTTGGATATTTAGATTCTAAATATTTCTAAGGTGTTTTCACTATTTTAGTTATATTAGAAAAAAAATAAAACATTGAATATTAACAGAAATTCAAATAGTAAATATCCCACTTGTGTATATTCTATAAATTTTACTCGAGTTGGCTTTGTTTATTGAAACATTTTTCACTGTGCAAGTTGAGAAATGCTACAATGTGACACCCAAAACCATGTGTGTTTAAAAATCTATTTGATTGCAATTGCAACTGAATGACTTCGGTACAATTATTTATCAGTTACTTATTGTTACATTCAAAAATGAGCCTTGAAAGAAGCTAGTACTTCAGAATATTTGTCTGATAAATCAACTCAAAAATCATAAGGCCCCTTCTTGCAGTAATGCTTCTCAAAGACATTTGTTATTTAGAAATTTCACCAGCATATTCTATTAGCAGCAATCTACATTTACCAAAGAAAACTGAAAGGGGAGTTTGATTGCCTGACATTTAACTTTGTGAAGCAAAATGGCAGTTTATTATTATCTATGTGGTAACACAGTCTGTATGAATCCAGCACAGAGTAATCACATTTGGATCCATAAAGAACAGTGAGGAATAATTGTCAGTTTGGAAGAAGTTGCTCAATGACATGTATATTCATGAATTATTACTGTACATTTAAAAACAAGTGGAGTGTTTATGTCTTTGTCTCTAAATCTGACTTTTCCCTCACCATTCAGAAATTCTTACTATTGCTGATAAATGTTATCGTGGACCTTATTTTGCTCACTTAGAAGTTTACTTCTCCAATATAATTGTCTTGGAGTTGGTTACATTTGAAATAATGATACATTATGCTCCTTTCTCTCTCTCTTTAATTAATTAATTTAGTATATTAGCATAAATGATATTTAAGTACAAAGACAATCAGAGGTACCAATGAGAGCTATATTATCTCTTCATCCAATACAACAAGGATGTAGATTCAGGCTTATGCCAAAAGGCACATGAAAGGATTTAAAGCCTTCAGGGCATATCTGTCTAATCCAATAATGACTGCTTCAAGTACCTGAGCTTCTGAGAACACTGAATAGCAACGTTTGGTCAAAACTGCCCTGCAGAAATATTAAGCCTTGAAGTCAGATGGGCTCTTGTGGGAGATAGAAACCTATTACTAAACCAATGACAGAAAACAGCCCAAATCACATAACAGCTAATTTTAAGGGAAATTATTCTACTGGCATACAAAGAATCATAGAATAATAGAGTGGCCTGGGTTGAAAAGGACCTTAAAGATCATCTAGTTTCAAACCCCCTGCTCTGGGAAGGGTTGCCAGCCACTAGAACAGGCTGACCAGAGTTGCATCAAGCCTGGCCTTGAATGCCTCCAGGGACGGGGCATCCACAACCTCCCTGGGCAACCTGTTCCAGTGCCTCACCACCCTCTGAGTGAAATGCTTTCTCCTAATTTCCAACCTAAATCTCCCCTGTCTTAGTTTAAAACCATTCCTCCTTGTTTTATCACTACCAACATATGTAAACAAGTATTCCCCCTCCTGTCTATATGCTCCCTTCAAGTACTGGAAGGCCGCAATGAGGTCTCCCTGGAGCCTTCTCTTCTCCAAACTAAACAAGCCCACTTCCCTCAACCTTTCTTCACAGGAGAGGTGCTCCAGCCCTCTGATCATCTTAGTGGCCCTCCTCTGGGCCCATTCCTAGAGCTCCACATCTTTCTTGTGCTGGGGGCCCCAGACCTGCATGCAGTATTCCATGTGGGGTCTCACAAGAGCGGAGTAGAGGGGGTCAATCACCTCCCTCTTCCTGCTGGCCACCCCTTTTTAATGCAGCCCAGGACATAGTTGGCCTTCCAGGATGCAAGCACGCGCTGCCAGATCATGTCCAGCTTCTCGTCCATCAGGAACCCCAAGTCCTTCTCCACAGGGCTGCTCTCAAGTTCTTCTTCTCCCAGTCTATATAAATACCTGGGATTGCCCCAGCCCAAGTGCATCACCTTGTACTTGGCCTTGTTGAACGTCATTAGATTCTCATGGGCCCATTTCTCCAGCCTGTCCAGGTCCCTCTGGGTGACATCCCTTCCTTCTATTGTATTGACTGCACCACTCAGCTGCACCGTGTCATCTGCAAACTTGCCGAGGGTGCACTCGATTCCGTTGTCTATGTCACTGATAAACATCTTGAAGAGCACCGGACCCAAGACTGACCGCTGAGGGACACCACTTGTGACCGGCCTCCACCCAGACAGAACTGTTGGCCACAACCCTTTGGCTGTGACCAGCCAACCAATTCTTTATCCACCTAACAGTCCATCCTTCAAATCCATAATTCTCCAATTTAAAGAGAAGAATGTGGTGAGGGACCATATCAAAGGCTTTGCTCAAGTCCAGGTAGATGATATCCATTGCCCTTCCTTTGTCCACCAATGCTGTTACTCCATCATAGAAGGCCACCAGATTACTTAAGCAACATCTGTCTTTGGCGAAGCCATGCTGGCTGTCTCGAATCACTTCTTTATCTCATGCATGCCTTAACATGTCTTTTATATAGAATCATGGATTTGGGTTTGGAGGAGACCTTCAACATCATCTAGTTCCAAAACCCACTGTCATGACCAGGGACACCTTCTACTAGACCAGGTTGCTCAAAGCCCCATCTGACCCAGCCTCAAGCACTTCCAGGGAAACCTGTTCCCGTGCCTCACCACCTTCTGAGTGAATAATTTCCTCTTGACATCTAATCTGAACTCTTTTAGTTTAAAACCATTCCCCCTTGTCCTATCATTACCTACCCACGTTTTTCCTTGTAGTAAACATTTTTTCAATACTCCTGAGGTCAGTAGAGTAGTTAATGCTTCTGAACTTGGCCATGTGGTCCTAACACTGTAAGAACAGCCTACTCAGGGGCCTACCATGTTTCTCAATATTGAAGAATATATGTATATACTGTGAGACTTCTGAATTCCATCGACCTGAATTAAATTTGCTTGTTTGTTTGTTTATTTCATTGTTATGGTTGGTTGGTTGGTTGGTTGGTTGGTTGGTTTTTAAGTATACTAGGGGAAAACAAAATGAACGGCTTCAGTTATTAGATCTTGTATTTCACAACTTTTCAGTTATTTGATAAAGTATGCTTCAGTGGACCCAGAAAACATAGAGAAGAAAAAATCTGTCAGCAAACAAGATTTGCCTCTGAGGAGAAACAGATCAAATACTTTTTTTTTTTTTTTGACAAATATATATATTTTTTTCTTTGCTTGCTAGTAATCATCTTCTGTGTGGACCATGTCATGTACAGACAATGAAGAACCACCAAGTGGAAGTTTTGGAGAGTATTTGTCTTTAACCACCTTTGGCACACAGCTTCCTAGTCAGCCTTCTACTTGGTACCAGCTCTCATTTGAGTAAAATGTCCATCAGTCAGTCTCAAGGTGACAATAAACAATGGATAGCAGAAAGGATACTTTCAGTGCAATATCAACCATATGATTTTTGTGCTTTCTTCTTGAAAGCTATAGTAAATCCTCTGAACATTTTTAAGGAAACTGAAATGAAAAGGGTCATTAAATGCCCCTGGATACTGAAGAAGTGACTCAAGTACTGGCCTTGATTGTGTACTTCTGCTAAGTTATGATGGAGACATTAAGGACAGAAATTTAAAGAGTGAAGGAACATAGTTTAGTCAACTGAATGCAGGGTCTATAGAAACCAGTGGAAGATTGAATTAAGTGCTTGGAAACTGTTGTGCACAGCGAAGCAGCAGTGTAAGACCCAGACCAATAGAGAAAGACAAGCAATGAAAGGAAAAACTAACACTTGAACCTAGAGAATACAATCAAACATACTGGAAACCATTATATAGTATAATGAAGGAACAAAAAGGAATATAGTTCCAGCAAAAGAGGAAGAAATGGTCAGTAAGACCAAAACATTAAGGCTAATATAGAAATTAAAAGAAGATAGAAGGGAATAAAGAAGTCATATTGATGGAAGGAAGAATATACACATGGAAAAGTATTGCATATGTGTGTTCTGGAAGCAGATCTTTGTGATCAGAGAAGTAGGCCCACATAAGAGAAGTGCATATTGTCTGTGGGAGCAACTGTACAAAACAAGGTCAGTAATAAATAAAATTATAATTTATTTTTTCTTGTTATTATAACAGCAAAAAAACACACCAGCATACTCTTTTTTGAATGTATTGAAACTGAATACCTCAGAGTAGAGATATTACTCCATTCAGATGATCTTCAGAATAACTTAAGGAATATTATTTTGAATTCAGGGAGTAAATTATCAGCTTGTCATTATGCATACCTATGGTTTGTCCATACCTTTCATATCATGTGCCATTCTAATCTTTCTTGTTTCAAAAAATGGTGTATTAGAACCAAAAAAAAAAAAAAGAGAGAGAGAGAGAGAGAGAGAGAGAGAGAGAGAGGGAGGTCATATGATCATGTCAAGGATTACAAAGTAAGGTAGAGTTATCTATTCTGGGAAATAAAAAATTAGGCAGATTTTGTATGACAATAATGTACGAAACTATGAGCTGCACTGAGGATCTGGAAAGACCGTTCATTCTCTTTATTGATATCTGATGAATTGACATTTCACTGAGGACAGATAGATGACTGAAATATCTGTCTATATATATATGAAGAGGGTACACAACAAAGGAGATAAAAGAGAGTGAAACCATTTCATAACTGAAATCAAATGAAATAGCATAGAAGTGGTAGAAGTAGAGGCAGAAGAATTTAGATGACTTTGTATAAAAACACAGCAGATGACTGTACAAGAGGATGGATTTTTTTTTTTCTTTGTTATTTTTAAACCCTATAATGGTGGAGGAGTCTACTGTAAGCCTTTGGGGATCAATAGTGTCACAGAGAGCAGTACCCACAATATATAGCATGTATTTATAATTAGAGCATATTTTATCAATCTGGACTGTTATTCTAGATGTTTAAGTCACATTCATTAAGATCTTATGACTTACATATGTATTACTCTGTTTATGAACAGAAATTTTCATTTTGGCTAGTGTTGTTTGGTACTGTCACCTGGAAGATCTCCTGAATATGTGCCCCAGGCCAAAAACTGCAGTGTAGCAATGACGACTTGAATTTCTTTCTGGGATGTCTCTACAGATGTGCTAGTAGATACCTTTCAGGTCCACCGAAAAGACCTATTTTCAGACACAGTTGTGTTTTTTAAAGTCCATGTTTTAGTCTTTTTGTTATAAATGACAACCTTCAGAAACTTAGCACAGATCTTGTATGTTCTTGTATTTATGTCAGTGTTCTGAATATATATGCTAGCAAATACTCATATTTAAATCAGAGTACTACACAGATGAAATCACAGATAAAAAGAAAGTTCTAAAAGGTATAAGCTTCTGAAAACCTTTTCAGTATTTTTCTATTTAAGACTATTTTCAAGCCACAAAATAAGCTGTGTTAAATATATAGAAACGTACAAATCTGGAAAAATGGTACATTCTAATTAGAAAAAGAAAAGTAATTTCCTGAATCTTCTTAAAGGACGCCTCTTCAGGGAAGACATATTGCCTGGCCAGCCTTCTGTGATTTTTAATTCTATAGGCCAATAACAAATTTGGCTTAGAGAGTGGACTTTGGGGACATGAACCAATTGCTGTGCTTTTGATACAAAGTTTAGGAAAAAGATAGCTGTCATAATAACTCTCCTGCTTTTCTTCTGAAACATCTCACATGAATTATGACTCCCACAAATTGTAAATTGACCTGATCACTCTTCCTGTATACTTATATCCACAGAGCTTCAGAAGCTGTGGAGAACTTTATGAACTTGTTTAAATTTCATAAAATCATTATGCTTAGTAAGATTAACTCCCTTTTCATATAAGTCTGTGTATAGAAGTTAGGGTGCAGCCCTTGTGTTTACCATGTGCACAGAAAGACGGAGTTAGAGAAAATATGATTTTAAAATAACTTGGTTTATTAAATGCTGGTCTTCTTTTCCATTCTGCCTGCATACAAAGCTTTCTTGATTCTGCTCATATCTCCTACAAAATCCTTTCCCAAGATGTATTTCAGAAAACTTGCATAGCCAGTTATATATTTTTGTTGCAACCGGTGTTCTTTCCACTCTGTCCTCCCGTTCTTGCCACAAATTCTCACACTTGTTGTATTGTTTTTCACTTTTAAAAATCAAAATGTAAAACATGATCCGTGACTAGTATAGCTCAGCATGATTCTGGCTTCAGTGAAACTATGTCAGTTCATAGTCGTCTTTCATTTTTGCTGTTTTGTGCATTGTCATAGACAATCTGATTTGAACAGTTCCAACTGTTGTGGTCAGAAAAACTATCATATTGATTCTGGTGAAATGATGGCAGCAGTATCTAAGTAATTGGATTGAATGGAGATTGCAGCTTTTATTTACAGACATGGACATGAATTGCACAACAGCTAGGATTACTATGGGTTAATTTTTAAGTACATCATTCTCATTCTGTTAGAATAACTTAGAAGATCTCTAGATTTTCACATCTTAATTAAAATACATAAAAAGTAAAGAAAACAATGTCCCCATGGGATTCCATGGATTTCTACCCTCATTTTTCAGAGTTCAAATTTCACCAGTAAGTTTGGAAGATAATCGTATGCCTTAGCTTAGAGTACTGTAGCCTTCATATAGATGTACCTACCTTTGATCTTGTTCCCTCAGCACTCTAATCTGATGACATATTTTAGAACTGTTTAGGCAGGAGGCAGAGTCAAAGAATAAACTGTAGTCTGATTAGAAGACTAAGAGGTCTGTTGTAAGAGCTCTTTAGATTTGCTTAAGAAAAGGGTGTATGACAGCTTGGCAGAGAGCTCTAAAACTCTGTAAAAAAGGGTTAGATATGTAGCACTGGTAAATGAGATGGAAATAGAAGAGGGACTCAAGGGGAGTTAAATAGAGTGTTGTCAACCTATTTATGGTCAACTCAGTTTCTGTTTTGTCACGGCTGTTGTTTGTGGTAGGTTTTGTGTGTTTCTGTTTCTTCTTTCTTCAAGTAAAGCATTAATAATGAGTGATTTGCTGTCCTCATCTTCACAGAACTAGCTAAGTAACACCTTTGTAAAGTGTTACACTTGTCAGATGGTTCAGCAGAGGCAATAATCATGAATGACCATAACTTTCAGTGATCATACATCAGGACTTAGAGCATGAAACTCTACATTATTTGTTGTTGTTGTTGTTGTTTACCATGAGTTCAGTCCCATGTTTTTAATCTAACAGTACTCTACATTTAGGATCAATAAATGTTCCCTTCATGACTTCCTTCTCATCTGTATTACTGAACTATTTTTATGTGAAAAAATTAGCTACGTGTAGAGAGTATTGTGGATTTCTGGTTTTTATAGTGCCATATATGAAATTACTGCTAGGATATCATTAAGTATTGATAGAGCAGCAGAAATTAGTCCATATTGCAAACATTCTATGACTCTGCATAATGTGAAATCTAAGATCAGTCCCTAGTATGCTCAAGTAAAATATAGCCTTGATCTTGTTTCATTTAATACTTATTAATCTTTTTGATGAGCATATAATAAATCAGTACTATATCTTTCTCCGTACATATTAGGCAAATCCATCTGGTAAGCACCAGGTTTGTAAAGGATAATTAATAATAATAATAATAATCATCATCATCATCATCATCTTATGCAACACAGTATGCATGTATATACGTATAATGCTTTTTTAATAGAGCAAGAGAACAAAATTACTTTGGCTACTCTCCTTTCTTATCTATATATCACCTGAAATAGTTGCTGACCTATATTGTGAAATGACACAGTATTTACATAACAATACTGAATCTGTCTGTGTCAGAAAACACTTTCTTGGTAGAGCACATTTTGAATTATGTCAATTTATACGGCATCCTGTGGATGTTGAAGGGAATGAAAGAAAGAATCCAGCTGTTTCTGTCATTCTTTTGTACTGTCTGATACATTACTACGTAAAGAAATTCCTCCCTCTGAAATCAAAGTAATCAGATCTTACCTTGTCATGAAGACCAGATTCTTCATGAAGTTTTATAGTCAATATGAGAAAAACTTTGTCAGGACAGAATATTTGAAAAAGTAAATTGACATTGACAATTTGCATTGCACAAACGTGCATTGCAAGGCAGGAAACTATACCCAGAAACTTTGCTTTTATTCTAATCCTTCCTTAAACAGAAATACAGAATCACACAGAATCACAGAATCGTCTAGGTTGGAAGAGACCTCCAAGATCATCTAGTCCAACCTCTGACCTAACACTAACAAGACCTCCACTAACCCATATCACTAAGGACTACATCTAAACGTCTTTTAAAGACCTCCAGGGATGGCGACTCAACAACTTCCCTGGGCAGTCCATTCCAATGCCTAAAAACCCCTTCAGTAAAGAAGTTCTTCCTAATATCCAACCTAAACCTCCCCTGGTGCAACTTGAGCCCATTCCCCCTCGTCCTGTCACCAGGCACGTGGGAGAATAGACCAATCCCCACCTCTCTACAGCCTCCTTTAAGGTACCTATAGAGAGCGATGATGTCGCCCCTGAGCCTCCTCTTCTCCAGGCTAAACAATCCCAGCTCCCTCAGCCGCTCCTCGTAAGACTTGTTCTCCAGATCCCTCACCAGCTTTGTCGCCCTTCTCTGGACTCTCTCGAGCACCTCCATGTCCTTCTTGTAGCGAGGGGCCCAAAACTGAACACAGTACTCGAGGTGCGGCCTCACCAGAGCCGAGTACAGGGGGACAATCACTTCCCTAGACCTGCTGGCCACACTGCTTCTTATACAAGCCAGGATGCTGTTGGCCTTCTTGGCCACCTGAGCACACTGCTGCCTCATATTCAGCTGCCTATCAACCAGTACTCCCAGGTCCTTCTCTGCCAGGCAGCTTTCCAACCACTCATCTCCCAGCCTGCAGCGCTGCTTGGGGTTGTTGCGCCCCAGGTGCAGGACCCGGCACTTGGCCTTGTTGAACTTCATACAGTTGACCTCAGCCCATCGGTCCAGCCTATCCAGATCCTCCTGCAGAGCCTTCCTTTCCTCGAGCAGATCGACACACTCACCTAACTTGGTGTCATCTGCAAACTTACTGAGGGTGCACTCGATCCCCTCATCCAGGTCATCGATAAAGATATTAAAGAGGACTGGCCCTAGCACTGAGCCCTGGGGGGCTCCACTAGTAACCAGCCTCCAGCTAGATTTGGCTCCATTCACCACAACTCTTTATATATTATACATATATAATATATGTATTATATAAAATACAGATATATTCCTTCTTTGAGTTTAACATAGTCTGTCTACCCATCACATTACTTATTGCTGACTTAATCAATGTCAATGTTTGTTATAAAGCAGACTATAAAATGTAAAGATTTCTTATAAAATTCAACCTGTTTGTTCAATTTTTTACTGGATTTACTACATTTTCATGTGCTGTTCAAGGTTTTATGAAGAAACAGCCTAAAACTGTGAGTAATATTGTCTGGAGGGATCTATTTACTCACAACTGCTGTCTTTCTTTTTGCTCTTAGCATTATGTTCTTGAAGGGAAGACGTGAGATTAAATTATAAACATCTACTTTGTGGTACTGCCAACTCACTGAGAAACTATACAGCTACATCGTTTTTCCTGGTAATCCAACAAGATCTTTAAAAACAAGGTATAATTTTTGCTCTTGATTTACTTACATGAATAATTTAGAAATTCAGAGCATGATGTACTCTTTACTTATTGACCTGTTTTGGAAATTTTATTTTAGTCAGTTAAGTCAGTTAAGACTTTATTTAAGTCAGTTAAGTCAGTTAATTTAAGAAAACTTCCATATGTCTTAAGTCTTATGGAATTAGTTTTAATTTTGCAGAAAGAGGAATATCCTTCTCATATAACAAATCTTACCATTGTAAAACTTGGTAAAAGTATTTTTTTTCCAGTCAGACTTGCCTTTGAAATTTGTTGGCATAGAAAGTTGTATTCAATTAGCTGTCTCGTTAGAATGCACAACCCTAGTCCAGTATATTGTAACTGGAGGGAAAAAATAAAATTTCTGTTTAGTCGTCTCCATGTATCCAGCATAATTTTTGCATAGTCACTGACCATTGAAATTTCTTACTTTTGGGGTGAAGATGTGAGGGGAGTAAGACCGAAATTCTTCTGTGTAAGAAGGCTACAGCAAAGCTTTGACAAACATCCCACCTCAAAATAAATAAATAAATAAATGAATAAATACTTTTTTGTTATTATTATTATTATTATTTAAAATTTTGAAGGGTGGTCTGTTTTCCTAATTCATTGAAATATTGGAATTGATCTTTGAGGCCTGAGATATTGGAAGTAATCATTCCCTTTGGAGCTAGTTCCACTTACATAAAGAATATTGTTACCAACAGAGACATATTCATGGGAGTTGGATTAGTCACCACTTTTTTCTATAAAAGTTTTGTTGTTTTTTCTTTTGTGAAAAATAAAACAGTCTGTTTATTTAAAGTGCAAAATTCTGTTATTTCTACTCTGCTAGAAACAACATCTTTTATTAATATAAATCTTTAGAATATGCAAACATTGTCTTATACCATAAACCCTAAAAGCAGAATACATTCTTAATATCATGCTGAAAAATAGCTAGAAAAATCCCACTAGAAAATAATAATAATAATAACAATAAATAGTATGCTTGTAAGGCTAATGTAAATGAAATTTTAATCAAATTTACTGTATATTTGGTGGATGAAAGGCTCAACATGAGCTATCAGTGCACGCTTGAAACCCAGAAGGCGAACTGCACCCTGGGCTGCATCAACAGAGCTGCGACCAGCAGGTCAAACGAGGTAATTGTCCCCTTCTATTCTGCAATCATGAGGCATCACTTGCAGTACTGCATCCAGGTTTGGGGGCTCCAGTACAAGAAAGATGTGAACCTGTTAGGGTGAGTCCAAAGGAGGGCTACAAAGATGATCAGAGGGCTGGAGCACCTTTCCTATGAAGAAAGGCTGAGAGAGCTGGGGATGTTCAACCTAGAGAAGAGAAGGCTCTGGGGAGACCTCATTATAACCTTTCAGCACTTAAAGGGGTCTTATAAAATAGATGGAGATGGACTCTTTACTCAGCTAGATAATTATAGAACAAGAGGGAATTGTCGTAAAGTAAAAAAATGACAGATTTAAACTTGACATTAGGAGGAAATTCTTCACTGTAAAAGTAGTGAGGCACTGGAACAGGTTGCCTAGAGAAGTTGTGGATGCCCCAACCCTGGATGTGTTCCTGGCCAGGCTGGGTGGGGCCTTGGCCAATCTGATCTATTGGGTAGCATCTCTGCCTATGGCAGAGGTGTTGGAGTTAGATGATCTTTAAGGTCACTTCCAACCTGAGCATTCTATGATTTTATGATTCTATGATTCTATATATTTCCCCAAAGTTTTACATGTATTCACAGAAAGTAGAATAAGTAGCGATAAGTAGATAACTAGCAATAGAACTAGAGAGAATGACCTCAAGTTGCACCAGAGGAGGTTAAAGTTAGAAATTAGGAGAAATTTCTTCTCAGAAAGAGTAGTTAGGCATTGGAACAGGTTGCCCAGGGAAGTGGTGGAGTCACTGTCCATAGGGGTTGGAACAGGTTGCCCAAGGAGGTGGTGGAATCACTGTCCGTGGGGGTGTTTAAGTAAAGGTTGGACATGACGCTTAGGAACATGGTTTAGTGGGTGATATTGGTCGTATGTGGATGATTGGACCAGATGATCTTGAAGGTCTTTTCCAACCCTAATGATTCTGTTCTCTTCTCTCTTCTCTTCTCTTCTCTTCTCTTCTCTTCTCTTCTCTTCTCTTCTCTTCTCTTCTCTTCTCTACTCTTCTCTTCTCTTCTCTCCTATTCTGCTCTGCTCTGCTCTGCTCTGCTCTATTCTACTCTATTCTACTCTACTCTACTCTAATTCTGTTCTAGAACGAAAGCAAGCTGCAGCTTTCAGTAAGCCTCTGAAAGTCTTCTGTTCTATTTCTTGTAACCTTTGTAACAACACCCCTGTTTGTCATAGGAAAAACACCTGTAGGGAAGAGAGGTCATACATATGTAAGAAAAAGGAAAAAAACAGTCAAATAATGAAAAAAAAAAAAAAGTATTAAATCCATGTAGTTATTCTAATAGTTTTTTTAAGTCTTAAACATAACAGATTGTCTGTTTCATTTGTTATTTTGAAACTGAGCAATAAAATTAGGTCATTACATGTTCTTTACATGATGGTACGAGAAAGAGCCAAATAATATGCAGTTATTTGAGGCTTAAAGGGAGTAAGTCCATTGTCAAAAACAAAACAAAACAAAACGTCAGTCAAAGGCTTTAAACAGTATAAAAAAGGCTTCCATGAATTCTTGCATACTAGGTGTAACTCTCCTGTAATAGAAGATCACATAATAATTGATTGAAGAACACTTAAATAAATATTAATTTAAAAGTGACTATAACTTCTAAGCAGAATTTTGTCTCACTAGAAAATGCAGGTGGAAAGAAATGCACATTTAGAAATGCTACAATAATGTTGATACGAGATTTCGTATAATACCTACCTTTCTCCAAGTCATACTGGAAACGTTACACTTCTCAGGTTGAACTTTCCAAAAAGAAAAGTTAGTTATTTTTACAAGATAACTGATTTTATTCCCATATTTAAATCAAAGCAATGAAAAGTAAATATCCAGTATGATTAAATACTTCTTTTAGCTCTTCTATAACAGCAATGTTCAGGACAAGTCTGTTTCATGTCGTACAGTTTACTGAAGATTCTGGCCATCAAATACTGAAGTAGTTAACTTCTGCCCATGACTCAAACTGGAAATATGGATATGTTGACGCAGTTCCCAGCACATCTTAATATGATCTGCCTTTGGTTAGTTCTTGTTAATCTGGTAACATGACCAGAAAGCAGTGTTCTGACTTTCTCCTGTATACAAGACCAGGACTCTGTGGTTATGAGAAGGCAGATTGTTCTTGATAGCTTCTGTATTCATGTGCTATTCCACTGCATAATGTTTCCGTATCCCCACTGAAACCAGTTAGGAATCCTGTTGTGTGAAGCCCCATACAACCATGTCAAAATACACAAGGGTAAGTAGACATGTCAGATAAAGTGAGAAAGTACTAGTGTTCTGTTTAAAAATACACACATTTTAAACGTACAGAACTGAGAGAAATTAAGGGCATCATGTAAATAAGGCTGGAACTCAGTATCACTGCTAGTCTTTAACTTCTAGGAATCACCGGGACTGAGACTGCTAGAGTACAGCCCTTATAATGTGTAAATGGTTACCCAGACTCTGCTTGGGATCTGCAGTTTGGCAGTCCTGGGCATCAGCAGATAGACAGTTCCTTATTTACTTTCATAAGATAGCATGGTATTTATAGCAGAGGAGGCCAACCTGAATCCAGGCTGCCTCCAAATGACACTAAACATACCAGAGAGAGAGCCATCCTGAACCCAGTGGCACTACTCACAAGGCTGAAGGTAACATCTATCTTTGAAAAATAAGAATGTCCCATGGATTTTTGAGGGATTTTCAGAGAAGGGAAGTGACTTTCTTACAGGTAAATATTTTTGATTGGAGTTCATACACAGCAAGTTTGCTGATGATACTAAACTCAGAACTTCTGTTTACTCCCTGGTGGGACAAGAGGACTTATAGAGGTATCTAGATAAACTAGAGCATAGGGTAATCAGCAGTTCCTCAAAAATAAAAGCCAGGTTCTGCACATGGGATGGCAGACACAGGTGCAGAGTGGCAGATGAGTGGCTAAAGAGCAGCCTTGAATAAAGACATGTTTATGCCTTAGGTTTATCCCTAATGTCTATGCATCAAATTTATTTGAAGAAAAAAAAAAAAAAGGCTTTCTCTTCTCATTTTTTTCCAGAGATAATGGTGCAAAGTATTTTGGTAGAAATAGTTTGGTCCCACACCATTAACAGAACATCAAGGAAGGCAGTTATCACTAGCCCAATCTTAAAGCACAATAGTTAACCTTATTTGTTGTGTTTACGTTTCACTCTTGCTTTCCAGTGACATCTCCCTTGTCAGTCTCCCTGACAATGCAGAACCACCTACACAAAATTCATACCCTAGCTCCCAAATATATACACTATTCCAGGCCAGAATGGCCTTGGAAGATTTAAACAAAACATAACAACAAAAAAAGAATGTTCATGGACAGCAGGACTACAATTTTACTTGGTGATAAATCTATTTAAAATTTACCTAAAACTTCATCTTAAAATATTTATAAGTTCATGTCTATATGTTTCTATAACCTTTCTAACAATGAGATTGGTATCAAATACATGATCTTACTTTAATTGTTTCATATTATAATTTTTGAAGCATTTGATAGATACACCATTATGTAAAATGCTAATCTAATTTACATGTTTTACATATTTATAAAATTTACATATCATGAGAAAATCAAAATCCTTAGGAAGCCTACTAAATTAAAGATGGTTTAGAAATCTTTGTTTGAAGATTGAATTATGGGTTTGGGATTTGGACAGCCATTTCTCTTTAACTAATTAATTTTCAGTAACTTTCTCCTGACTCTCAGCCAAAAATAAATAAATAAATAAATAAATAAATAAATGAGAGTTACCTACACAGAGTCCCATAAGCAGCTTAGATGCACACAAATTTAAAAAGCAACATATGAAGAAACAATATCTACTCAGCAACAGACTTCTGTCACTGAACAAATTCCAAATTGCTTGATGGGGTGGTGAGGTAAGAAACAGTCAGAGCAAACCACAGAAAAATCAAGTGACACATTATTTTTTTCTGGAATTCTGGATATTAAATTTCCTTTGAACGTGCAGAATTTGAGTGAAGAAAAAAAATCCACTGATGTGCTCTGTTAACAGCAGTTTTTATTATCTTCCTCTTTGTCTGGACATGGAATAAAAACAGTGCTTTTGAAGGGAAGATTTAAATTATTTTTATAAGTTTTGTCAGGTGAAAATGTATAAAAATAAGTAAAAATAATAATCAAGAAGAGTCAGAGACGTATGTATGCCTGCAGGGCTATGATCTCATTGGCATTACAGATATGTGGTGGGAAAGCTCCCATGACTGGAGTGTTGGAATGGAAGGATACAGGCTTTTTAGGAAGGATACTCACCAAGGTGATCAGCTCTGAGACAGATGTGCTCTGCAGCAGAGATGAGGACTGTGGCATGCAGAGGGGTTCCTGCATCGAGGCAACCCCAGGCAGTGGAGGCAGATGCCTGCACCTTGCAGCCCTTGTGAGAGCGGCTGACAAGGCTTGGGCAGGGCAAGCAGCTATGACAACCATGTTCACGTACAAAAGCTGGCCCTAGAGAGTACAGCGACCAGGAGCACAGTGACCAGGCAGGCAAACAAGGCATGATGTGTCAGACAGGATACGGTGCAGCAGTTTGCTCTGTGGTTCACATGGGAGGGAACGCACGGAGGGCGGAAGGTGGGTCTCTTTCTATCATGGGAGCAGCACGAAGCAGCCTTTTACTGAAACAGAATTGGTGTCATAGAATCATAGAATCATTAAGGTTGGAAAAGACCTTCAAGATCATCTGGTCCAACCATCACCCTACTACTACCGTCACCCACTAAACCATGTCCCTAAGTACCATGTCTAACTTTTCCTTAAACAACACCAGGGAAAGTGACGCCACCACTTCCCCAGCCAACCTGTTCCAAAGCCTGACTACTCTTTTTGAGAAGAAATGTCTCCTAATTTCCAACCTAAACTTCCCCTGGTGCAACTTGAGGCCATTCCCTCTAGTCCTATCACTAGTTATCTGTGAGAAGAGGCCGACCCCCAGCTCCCCACACCTTCCTTTCAGGTAGTTGTAGAGAGCAATAAGGTCTCCCCTAAACCTCCTCTTCTCCAGACTAAACAACCGCAGTTCCCTCAGCCACTCCTCATACGACTTGTGTTACAGGCCCTTCACCAGCTTTGTAGCCTTTCTCTGGACACATTCCTGGGCCTCGATGTCCTTCTTGTAGTGAGGGTCCCAAAACTGACCCCAGTACTCGAGGTGTGACCTCACCAGAGCACCAATGAGCCTGCTGGTCTGAGGCTGAAACCCGGACAGGGGGGTCACAACCTCCCGATGCAGACACCTACACCCAAACAGACCTCCCAAGGACCAAAAGTGCTGCCCAGGCCCTCAGTTCCAGGGAGCTCCAGAATATGTAAGTCCCCATAGGTCCTGAAGACAGAGGTGGGTGTCATGGGTTCAAGCGTGCCCAGCTGGATGAACTTTTCAAACAAGTGGCTCTGTTAGAAGAAGAACACACCAGGCAACATAACATCCAGGAATATGAGAGGGAGATTGATACGTGTGCTATGCGCTGACACAGGACAAGCAACAGCGCTGCCTTAAATCCTGGAAAGGGGGAAGAAAACAAGCTTCCAGACCTAACCAAAGAAACTTCAACAACTCGCACACAAGGGAGACTAGATTTTAGTCTCTGCTTGGAGCAGGAGGAGGAGTCTCCGCCTTGCCCCCTGAACTGCCCCAACACAACAGATACAATGTTCTAAGGCTGGAGAGAGGAGGTTCTGTGAGCAACGGTAAAGACCTCAGAAAGGGCAGCCACACAAAGTTGCCTCAGACTACCACCTGCATCAGAGGCAGAGAAAAAAAAAAAAAAAAAGCATGGAAGGTGTTAGTAATTGGAGACTTCTCTCCGAGAGGCACAGACGCACCTATTTACCATCCAGATAATCTCTCCAGAGAGGTTTGCTTCCTGCCTGGGGCCCACATTTGTGATATCATGAAAAGGCTACCAAGTCTGTTGGGGCCAGAAAACTACCACCAATTCCTACTTTTTCATATAAGATCAAACTAGACTGCAGCACAGAGACTCCAGAATATCAGAAGGGACTTTATGTTCCTCAGAAAGATGTTAAGGATCAGGAGCACAACTAGTGTTCTCCTATGAGTTGAAGTCCGAGACCCAAGAAGGAGATGAATGGACAAAGTGAACGATTGGCTGTGTGGCTGTTGCCATGCTTAAAGTTTTGGGTTAAACACAATTTTAAGAGACGTACTTTTGAGAGACTGGGCATACTGACACCAGATGGGCCACACCTGACCAGGTGGGGCAAGAAGTGTTCTTGGCAGAAAGCTGGCTGGGATTATTAGCAGGGCTTTAAAGCAGACGTGGTAGGGGAAGGGGATGTAGGACGTTTCTCAAGAAGGAAGTCTTAAAGGTGCTACAGTAGGCTGTCCCCATGTGCTGTAAGATGAGCCAGCAGGGAAGAAGACCGGCATGGCTGAACAGGGAATTTTGCTGAGTCCCTGTGAGAAAAACAGAGTTTATGTCCAGTAGAAAAAGGAACAGGCAAGTTAGGGAGAGTACAAGGAAGTTGCCAACATATGCAGAATAAAAATAACGGAGGCCAAAGCCCAGCGTGAGCTCAACCTGGCCACTATGATAAAGAATAACAAAAACAAACAAACAAAAAAAAGCCATTACAAATATATTAACAGTAAGAGGAGGGTCAAGGAGAATCTTCATCCTTGACTGGATGCGGTGGAGAACTACTGAGGATAAGGAAAAGGCTGAGGTTCTTAATGCCTTCTTTACATCTGTCTTTACTAGCCAGACCACTTGCTCTCAGAGTACTCAGCCTCTCAACCTGGAAGTCTGGGATGGGGAGCAGAAGAACCACACCTCCCTGGTTCAGATGGAAACAGTCAGAGACCTGCTGCTCCACCTGGACAAGTCCATGGGGTCAGATGGGATCCACCTGAGGGAGCTGGCAGATGTGATTGCTGGGCTCCTTTCCACCATCAATTGACGGTCACAGTCATACGGGAAGGTCCCAGACAACTGGTTAATGTGACACCCATCTGTAAGAAGGGTCATAAGCAGGATCCAGGGAACTAGAAAACTTGTCAGCCTGACCTCTGTGCCAGGAAAGGTAATAGAACAAGTCATCTTGAATGCAATCACACAATGTATGCGGGATCAGGCCCAGTCAGCATGGCTTTGTGAAAGTCAAGTCCTGCCTGACCAACCTCCTCTCCCTCTATGACTGGGTGACGCACCTGGTGGATGAGGGAAAGGCAAAGCCTTTGGAATGGTCTCCCACAGTATTCTCCTGGAGAAGCTGGCAGCCCATGGCTTGGGCAGGTACACTCTTTCATAGAATCATAGAATCATAGAATCATAGAATATCCCGAGTTGGAAGGGACCCATAAGGATCATCAAGTCCAACTCCTGGCACCGCACAGGTCTGCCCAAAAGTTTAGACCATGTGACTAAGTGCACAGTCCAATCTCTTCTTAAATGTTGTTTCCCTCCCTGTTGTTTCTTCTTAAATGTTGTTTCCCACAACATTCTCCTCAAGAAACTGGCTGCTCGTGGCTTGGACTGGCATACACTTCGTTGGGTTAAAAACTGGCTGGATAGCTGGTCCCAAAGAGTCGTGGTGAATGGAGTTAAATCCAGTTGGAGGCTGGTCACTAGTGGAGTCCCCCAGGGCTCAGTACTGGGGCCAGTTCTCTTCAATATCTTTATTGATGATCTGGATGAGGGGATCGAGTGCACCCTCAGTAAGTTTGCAGATGACACCAAGTTAGGTGAGTGCGTCGATCTGCTCGAGGGAAGGAAGGCTCTGCAGGAGGATCTGGATAGGCTGGACCGATGGGCTGAGGTCAACTGTATGAAGTTCAACAAGGCCAAGTGCCGGGTCCTGCACCTGGGGCGCAACAACCCCAAGCAGCGCTGCAGGCTGGGAGATGAGTGGTTGGAAAGCTGCCTGGCAGAGAAGGACCTGGGAGTACTGGTTGATAGGCAGCTGAATATGAGGCAGCAGTGTGCTCAGGTGGCCAAGAAGGCCAACAGCATCCTGGCTTGTATAAGAAGCAGTGTGGCCAGCAGGTCTAGGGAAGTGATTGTCCCCCTGTACTCGGCTCTGGTGAGGCCGCACCTCGAGTACTGTGTTCAGTTTTGGGCCCCTCGCTACAAGAAGGACATGGAGGTGCTCGAGAGAGTCCAGAGAAGGGCGACAAAGCTGGTGAGGGATCTGGAGAACAAGTCTTACGAGGAGCGGCTGAGGGAGCTGGGATTGTTTAGCCTGGAGAAGAGGAGGCGCAGGGGAGACCTCATCGCTCTCTATAGGTACCTTAAAGGAGGCTGTAGAGAGGTGGGGGTTGGTCTGTTCTCCCACGTGCCTGGTGACAGGACGAGGGGGAATGGGCTCAAGTTGCGCCAGGGGAGGTTTAGGTTGGATATTAGGAAGAACTTCTTTACTGAAAGGGTTGTTAGGCATTGGAATGGGCTGCCCAGGGAAGTGGTTGAGTCACCATCCCTGGAGGTCTTTAAAAGACGTTTAGATGTAGTCCTTAGTGATATGGTTTAGTGGAGGTTTTGTTAGTGTTAGGACAGAGGTTGGACTAGATGATCTTGGAGGTCTCTTCCAACCTAGACGATTCTGTGATTCTGTGATTCTGTGAAATTCAGACAGGCTTGGTGCAGTGACTACTTCACCGGGGAGCCTGTTCCAGTGTGCAACCACCCTTTTGGTGAAGAACCTCTTCCTGATGTCTAGCCTAAACTTCCCCTGCCTCAGCTTAACACTGTTCCCGCGGGTCCTGTCACTGGTGATAACGGAGAATAGGTCCCCTGCCTCTCCACTCCCGCCTCGTGAGGAAGTCGTAGACTGCAATGAGGTCCCCCCTCAGCCTCCTCTTCTCCAGGCTGAACAGGCCAAGTGACCTCAGCCGCTCCTCATATGTCTTCCCCTCTAGGCTCTTCACCATCTTCGTTGCCCTCCTCTGGACACTCTCCACCAGTTTAATGTCCTTTTTGTACCGTGGCGCCCAGAACTGCACACAGTACTCAAGGTGAGGCCGTACCAGCGCAGAGTAGAGCGGGACAATCACTTCCCTCGACCAACTAGCAATGCTGTGCTTGACGCATCCCAGGATACGGTTGGCCTTCCTGGCTGCCAGGGCACACTGCTGGCTCATATTCAACTTGCTGTCAACCACAACCCCCAGACCCTCTCTGCGGGGCTGCTCTCCAGCATCTCGTCGCCCAGTCTGTACGTATAGCCAGGGTTGTCCCATCCCAGGTGCAGGACCCGGCACTTGCTTTTGTTAAACTTCATGTAGCTGGTGACCGGCCAGCTCTCCAATCTGTCCAGATCTCTCTGCAAGGCCTTTCCACCCTCACCCGTGTCCACAACTCCTCCACGTTTAGTGTCATCAGCAAATTTGCTCAAAACACCTTCTATTCCTACATCCAAACCATTTATAAAAACATTGAAGGGGACTGGCCCTAAAATGGAGCCTTGGGGGACCCCACTAGTGACCATCCGCCAGCCAGATGTGGCCCCATTTACCGCTACCCTTTGAGCCCTGCCCATCAGCCAATTGCTCACCCATCGTATGATGTTTTTGTTTAGTTGTATGCTGGACATTTTGTCCAATAGGATCCTATGGGAAACTGTGTCAAAAGCTTTTCTGAAGTCCAAAGAGATCACATTAGCTGGTTTCCCTTGATCGACTAGATGGGTGATCTTATCATAAGAAGAAATCAAATTTGTTAGGCAGGACCTACCCCTCATGAACCCATGTTGGCTGGGACCAATGACTGCATTGTCCCCCAGGTGCGCTTCAATAACTTCATGGATCATCCTCTCCATAATTTTACCAGGCACTGATGTGAGACTGACAGGCCTGTAATTGCTAGGGTCTTCTTTCTTACCCTTCTTGAAAATTGGCACAACACTTGCCAGCTTCTGGTCCAATGGGACCTCTCCAGATTCCCAAGATCGTTGAAAAATAATTGAGAGAGGTCCCACGATGACGTCAGCCAGCTCTTTAAGCACCCTGGGATGAATTCCATCTGGACCCATGGACTTGTATGGATCCAGGTGGAGCAGCAAATCCCACACACGTTCAGGGTCAGTTGGGATTTTGTCATTCCCACCATCATGGCCCTCCAGCTCAGGGTACCCTGGGTCCCAAAGTCCATCGTCAGTGTTGAAGACAGAGGCAAAGAAAGCGTTGAATGTCTCTGCTTTGCCTATGTCATTGTCTGTGAGGAGACCTTCCCCATCTAGTAGCGGACCTATGTTTTCTTTGGTTCTCCTTTTTCTGTTCACATATCTAAAAAAAACTTTCTTATTGTCTCCCACAGACATGGCCAGCTTCAACTCTAGTTGGACTTTGGCCACACGAATTTTCTCCCTACAAACACGAACAGCATCCCTGTATTCCTTCCTCGTCGCCTGTCCCTCCTTCCAGCAGCCATACACTTTCTTTTTTTCGCCTAAGCTCCAGTAGAAGATCCCTGGTCAGCCAGGCCGGCCTTCTGCCCCGCTTGCCTGAATTCCGATATTTTGGAATCGCCTGATCTTGTGCTTTCAGGAGGCAGTGCTTAAAGATGGACCAGCACTGATGGATGCCAATGCCTTCAAAAGCAGTTTCCCAAGGGACCTTACTAACTAGTTCCCTGAGCAGCCTGAAGTCTGCTCTCCCATATCCAGGGCTGAAGTTTTGGTGACAGTTTTCCTTCTGTCACCATAAATTCTAAACTCAACCACTTCATGGTCACTGTGACCGAGACGGCCGCCAGTTGCCACGTCTCCCACAAGACCCTCTCTGTTCTCCAGCAACAGATCTAGGAGGGCACCTTTCCTAGTTGGCTCTCTTAGCACCTGCACCAAGAAGTTATCATCTAGGTGCTTTATGAACCTCCTGGACTTGCTCGTATCAGCCGTGTGGTGATCCCAGTTGATGTCTGGCAAGTTGAAATCCCCCATTAGGACAAGGGGAGTTGATCTCGAGGCATCTCTTAGTTCTGCAAAGAATAATTCATCGGCGTTGTCGTCCTGGCCAGGTGGTCTGTAATAGACTCCCACAACAACATCCCCTTTATTTGTTCATCCCTTAATCCTTACCCAGAGGCTCTCAACTTTGCCATCGCCAACTTGAAGTTCCACACAGTCCAGCCCATGCTTCACATACATTGCCACCCTGCCACCTCACCTACCCTGCTTGTCCCTCCTGAAGAGCCTGTAACCATCTATTGCAACACACCAGCCACGACTCATCCCACCAGGTTTCGCTTATGCCGATGATGTCGTAGCTGTGGGACTGGGCCAAGACTTCTAGCTCATCCATTTTATTCCTCATACTGTGTGTGTTTGTGTAGAAGCACTTCAAATGTGCCTCCCTACACACAGCACCTCATGGAGCCGACCGAAGGGCCTCACTAGCACACAGTCCCTCTGATTCTAGCGCACCATCCCTTAGCTCATCACCGGCGTGCCTGGTTTTATCCCCTTCCCCCTTCAACTCTAGTTTAAAGCCCTATCTATCAGCGCTGCCAACTCCTGAGCAAAAATCCTCACCCCTCTCTGAGAGAGGCGCATCCCATCTGGTGCCAGCAGGCCCGGTGTCGCGTAGACCTTCCCGTGATCGAAAAACCCAACATTCTGCT
Source organism: Cygnus atratus (assembly GCF_013377495.2). NCBI lineage: Eukaryota > Metazoa > Chordata > Aves > Anseriformes > Anatidae > Cygnus > Cygnus atratus. The sequence continues at coordinate 32,543,687 of NC_066396.1, read as the reverse complement.
GGTTGCACCAGTCCCAAAGCCATGTGTTAACGTGATGAGTCTGCTTGTCAGCATCGATCCCCCCTATTGGAAGGACAGAGGCAAACACAACCTGTGTCCCTGATCCTTTAAGCAGTCGCCCCAAAGCCCTAAAGTCCCTTTTGATCACTCTTGGACTTCTTGTTGCTACCTCGTCATTACCAGCCTGAAAGACCAGTAGTGGGTAGTAGTCGGTGGGCCGTACCAGGCACTTGACTTTCTTAGCGAAGTCTCTCACCCGAGCCCCGGGGAGGCAACAGACTTTCCTGGGGGTTGGGTCCGGTCAGCATATTGGGCCCTCTGTCCCTTTCAAAAGGGAGTCCCCCATGACAATAACCCTTCTTTCTCTTTTTGACAGTTGATGTAGCAATGTGGGGGGTAGGTTGCCTTGCCTTAGGCATCCTCTCCAACTGGGACGGGCTTTTGTCTGCTTCGTTGTTCTGACTGTTGTGTTCTAGACCCTCATACCTGTTATATAAGGGTAGATGGGAAGGTGAGGTGGGCAGGGACAGGGCTCGCCTACCACCCCGAACAGGAACCTGCCTCCATTCCCCCCCTTGGCCTAGGTCTCCTCCTACTGCCTGGCGGGATGAGGGAACTTTTGTCTTCTGTGTAGCGTGAGACATTTGTGCTATGGCAGGCTCGTGAGTCTGTCTCAGGGAGGGTAGAGTACACCTCCACCAGCCAATTTCCCTCTCTGACTCCCTGACGCTCCTGAGCCTGCACACCTCCTCCCAAAGCTCCGCTACCTGGCTGAGCAGCTCTTCAATCTGGGCACACCGCCCACATGCATACCCCTCACTACTGCTGTCGGATACCAACAGAAGGCTCGGGCACACCCTGCAGCCCAAGACCTGGATGGCTGCGTGTTTCCCCGAGCCCTCTGTCTGAGTGGCCGCATCGGTGACTGCGGCTGGAGAGGCCACCAGAGATGCGGAGGCCATGGTTTTCTGCCTGGTTGATACCATGGCCAGGTTCCTCACAGGCATGTTACAAGTACCAAAAGGAAAGACCACTGCAAAAGAGCAGCGAGGGGCCCTGCCTGCTCACCCTGCCTGTGCGAACTGCCTGCAAACTGCCACGCCCCGCCCTTCTGACGTGCCACGCCCTGTTTGCCCGCACTGTTCACCGCGCTCCTGGTCACTCACACTCCCTAGGGGCTGCTTTTGAATGGCCGGGGAGGGGGCGCTGCTGGCTCCGCCTACGCCTCGTCAGCCTCCCTCAGGAGGGCTGCCGGGTCCTGGCGGCTCCCTTGGGTCCTGGCGGCTCCCTTGGCTGCTTCGAGTGGCCTCAATGCCGAAAAAAAAGCCCTGCCTGTCTCAATCCCCTGCTCCGCTGCAGAACACATCTGCCCCGGAGCCGATCGCCTCAGCATGTGTACTTGAATTTAGATTACAATGATCATTCTGTGTTTCTTTCTGTGATTTATAACTCTCAAGAAGCTATCAAAAACAAACTTTGCAAAGTAGTGTTGCCACACTCTGTAAAACCTGAATTCAATAAATGGTCACAAGTAAAAGAAAACATGTACCCAAATTTTATTTACAGATATTAGTAGGATGACCTGGGTCTTTGGTACATATTCAGTGAGCACTTCAGTTAAGAATCTGTAGTAAGCAAAATTTAACCACCAGTTCAAAGTAGAACTCTTCCTTAGCTGTTTTGCTGCATCAGGGCTGTTCCTTTAATAATCTTGAGCTGTATTTCTTCTAAAATAGTTATAAATATTATAAAATATAAAAGTTATAAAATATATAAATAATATATAAATATATAATATATAATATATAAATATATAAAATATATAAAAGTTATAAAATAAAATGATTTCTTGGTTTTGTGTTTAAATCAAGAAAAACAGAAATATGAAGTAAGGAATATAAAATGTTGCAACATTTTGCTATAACGCTTAAATATCTGCGTGTTCATACATATATAAAAAATTACATATGTGTTTATATATTGGATGAAGAAGGCACTTTATATAATGTGTGATGTTGCCTATTGAACTGGAATCCTCAAAACTGATTTTTTTTAATCTGTTTTGAATTTTAACATAAGAAAAGAAAAAAAAAAACTTTAAGTGGAAAACAATTTATTACTGTTTTTATGATGTTAGATTTCAGATTCTCTTGGAACAGAACTCAGCACAGCAGTTCCAAAAAGCTATTTCCTGGGAGGCAGAAAAAGAAGGAACTTCTGAGCAATTATCGGAGGCATGAGGCCACCAGTTTTCAAAAATGAACACCATAGTAGGTCACTGGTTTTATCTGACTTTCAGCAATGAAATTTACATAAAGAAAAGTATTAAGAATATACAAGAAAATGGTCAGTAGTGGATTTTGCATTAAGATACTTTTGGACATAAGCTGATAAAAACATACCATTGACAAGGCTTAATAATAGGTAAATACCATCCTTATCTCACTCATATGCAGTAAGACATTTGTGTGGGTTTCAAACAGCTACAGGAAATACAATCCCTGAGTGATCCCTGAGTAATCACATAACTTGTCTGTGAATTTTATGTTATTGTAAGGCAACAGGAAACTACCTCATTCCATTTTTCAATGCATCCAACATGACAAGAAATATTAAATCAAATTATTTATATTTAAGCTTAAAAGATCAGTGAGTAAGGAGTGAATGTTCTTGTGAATATCATTGTTTTTATTTTTTTTTTCTTTTATCTGGATGATATTTAAAAAATAGTGCTCATTTACAGCAATATTCATTTAACATCTGCATTTGTTATAACAGCAGATTGTTATTAGCTCATACAAAACTGAGTAACAGAAGACAGAAACAGATAATTATCCTCCTAGGCTTGTCTACACATGTTAAGTCAGGATCTCTGAATTTCAACCAGTGGAGGAAAAAAGTAATAAAGTCTGAGCTCCTTGAAACCCTGCCAATTTGACACTGTGTGCTGTTTATTTTAAAACAGAAGTTTGGAGAAGGGAGCATCTATGTTGGGGACACATGCTCCTGTAAAGGTACAATTGTATATGTAGACAATTTAGACTGCTTTTCTGAACAAACCAGGGAGTCAAGGGGCTGTGTTACTGACAGTGATAGAAGAACAGAGTGGAAATACCATTGTTGTTAATATTCTACACAAATGTGAAATCACCATACTTCTCTCCATCGTGCTTCTAGATATTTCCCTCCAGAAGGAAGAAAAGTTAAATGTAAAAAGTCAAACTTCACAGATTTGTCTACACCTTCTCAACATCTACATCCAGTAATGTCTCATGATGTTCTAAGAGTCATGAGCACATGCTAGATGCTTTTTTTTTTTTTTTTTCCTGTCTTTGATATAATAAAATATTGGAAATATAAAGAAACATAAAGCTGATATATAATGCTTTGGTTTTGACCCTGCCTTTCCATTAAACTCTAGGACAAACAGGGTTGTGTTTTGTTGTTGTTGTTGTTTTAATTTGTTTTGTTTTGTTTTTAGGAAGCTTGCAGATATTTAGTAATAAATTGTGGGACAGTTTTCAAGCTTTAAGCTGGTTTATTAGAGGAACAAGGAGGAGACCTTGAATATGTAAGGCGATGATGACAAACAGACTTTGATGTATTCCCTAATGCATTCCCTAATGCATTATTTGCAACTTTTAGCAACTTTTTCTCCCTAGCCGTGCATATTGTTTGCTATTATCACACCATATTCTGAAGGTGGAGATTCAATACCAAATAAGGTTTGGAGGACGATAATCTACAGTAAGGTGACCAATATGTCCCTTGTAATATGATAATTCAGTACGTAATATGATAGTTTGGTACAAGAAGGACATAGAACTACTGGAGCAAGTTCAAAGGAGGGCTATGGAGATGATTAGAGGACTGGAGCACCTGTTGTGCTGAAACAACTGGGCCTGTTTCAGGAAAAGAGGAGACTGAGGGGAGACCTCATTAATGTATATAAATATTTGGGGGTAGGGTGTTGAGAGGATGGAGCCAGTCTCTCTTCAGTTGTGCCTAGCAACAAGACAAGAGGCAATGGGCACAAACTGAAGCACAGGACGTTCCATCTCAATATGAAGGGGCACTTTACTGTGAGGGTGACAGAGCAGTGGAACAGGTTGCCCAGAGAGGTTGTGGAGTCTTCTTCTGTGGAGATATTCAAAACCCGCCTGGATGCAATATTAAACAACAGCAGTCCTGGGACAGACCTGTTTGGGATACCACTTGTCACCAGCCTCCACCTGGGAGCCATTGACCACCACTCTCTGGGTGTGACGTTCAAGCCATTTCCTTAACTACTGAATGATCCACCTATCAAATCCTTATCTGCCCAATTGGAGATCAGACATATCTAATTACTCTCTCTTTTTTTTGGGATTCATATAATGAAAGGTAGAGTAATTTATTTTATTTATTTATTTATTTATTTGCTTTAAATATATAACATTTTATCGAATGGGATCACTTGTCAGGTACTGCTATGGATTTTGCCTGGATATTGCCTGGATATTTTGCTATGGATATTGCCTGGAGCATCTTCCCTATGAAGAAAGGCTGAGAGACCTGGGTGTGTTCAGCCTGGAGAAAAGAAGCCTGAGAGGGGATCTCATCAATGTGTATAAATACCTGAGGTGTGGGAGACAGAGGGATTTGGCCAACCTCTTTTCAGTGGTTTGTGGGGACAGGACAAGGGGTAACGGCCACAAGATGGAGCACAGGAAGTTCCGCACCAGCATGCAAAAGAACTCCTTCGCGGTGAGGGTGACAGAGCACTGGAACAGGCTGCCCAGGGAGGTTGTGGAGTCTCCTTCTCTGGAGATATTCAAGGCCTGTCTGGACGCCTACCCGGGCAGCCTGCTCTAAGTAACCTGCTTTGGCAGGGGAGTTGGACCCGATGATCTTTCGAGGTCCCTTCCAACCCCTACAATTCTGTGATTCTGTGATTTTATAGGGTTATTTATGCCATTGATAGCTAATGCTTAAAAAGTGTGAGTTCTTTTGAATATAGAATAGGACTGATGATAAAACATATACAACACTTGTATCCCAAAAAGGAGAATTTAGGATGTAAAACTGATTGAATGGCATGGAAAAGCAAAACCAAGCAAACAACAAAACACACATGTTCACATACAAAAGAAGAAGAAGAAGAAGAAGAAGAAGAAGAAGAAGAAGAAGAAGAAGAAGAAGAAGAAGAAGAAAAGAACAAGAAGAAAAAGAAGAAGAAGAAGAAGAACAAGAACAAGAACAAGAACAAGAACAAGAACAGAAGAAAACCAACCAACCAACCAAACAACAACAAAAAAACCACAAGTTTTCACCACCATCAGCAAAAGAAAGAAAGAAAAAACAACAAAAAATCCACTTGATTTCATTTCAATAGATAATTAATTTGCAAATAAACGACTGGAAGCAATAAATTTTGAGGTCTGATGAAAATTAAAAAGTGTGAATTATTGATAGGATACACTAAAGCAACAAAGGCAAGTGTATGTTATGAAGAAATCAAAATAGTCAAGATAGGTAAAGGATAATGATGAAAGAAGGGATTCACTGGAACTTTAAAAATGAGGAGAGAAGGAAATCTTATAAGTACAGAAATTATTAAAACTCTACATGGATTGGAAAAAAAAAATGGTTTGTGAAATAAGTGGAATGTAAGGAGGTTTTTCATTTTAGAATAAAATTACTACTTCCTAAGATTTAGGGAATGAATGTCTAAGTTTTCACGTATAAGTCTTTCTTTTTTCAATTAATATGTCAGCAAAGAATGTTTTCAAAGAAATTTTCAACTTCTTTTGATAAAATAACTGTAATATTGAATAAGTGTTTCACTTTGTTCTTTTCTTTTTCTTTAAACAAATACTACTGATCAATTCTTTTTTTTTTTTTTTTTTTTTCTGGAAAAATGGCATTTCTTCTATTTACTTGCCTATGCTGCGTTTTTTAAGGAAACATAATTTTGCATATAAATGCCACTTTTTCTTTTTTATGTCAGTCTGTTTTTTAATTCTGTACATTCAATTATTTCAGGAAGTGGTAATGGAGATGTAGTTTTCTTCCATTTAATACACACACACAGAGTCTTTCTACACTACTTAACTACCTCAGTCAGGTTCTACTGAGTAGTTTCCTAGCTATTTAACTGATAATGTACACATTATGCCTAGTCATTACTGCCTAGACTTATTTATTTTTCCTCTGATTATTCCTTTTCGTAAAGATTTTTAAAACCTAGATAAACAGAATAATCATAGATAATCTGACTCATGATTTATTAGCGCAGTGTGTAATACATTTAAAGAATAATGGCCCATATATTTAGAAATGGTATTCATTTCCTTAGATTAGAAAGGAGAACTATAATTTGATCTCCTGGAAATAAGTACAGAATCTTGATTTGTGGAACCTTCAGAACCTGAAACATTAGACCTTGATCTAAGGATTAGTAATGCCAGAGCAATTGGCTTCTGGATGTTCAGATCCAGTAAATCATATGTGTACTTTACTTCAAGACATAAATTCTCTAATCACACAACAATAATTTTGTGCTAGTATGAGACGGTGGTGTATAACGTATGGCCTACTGCCAAGCCATCCTCTCAAACAGAACAAATAACACGTTACAAACTGGAAGACTTCAGTCTTTTTGATTGCAGGCTGGAAGAGTTGCTAAGAAGAGGCATCTTTATGAGATCCTAGATGCTCCATCCATGCGAAGGTACTTTGTACCCACACTGGGTCAAGTTTGGTTTGACTGAAACATATACATAGCTAATATGTATGGAAACAGTCCAGAACAAGCTTGTTACTGTGCTTTACCACATGCATGCTATTATTGACTGTCTCTTTGTTCACAAGAAGAATAGGAACTGATAGCATAATATTGTGCTGTACTTGTTAGGAAGATCAACATGAACTGAGAGCTTTAACACTGGACAGGAAAATTTCTGACAAACCCATGCAGAGCTCTTCTTATAGTCATCTTATATCAGATGATTAACATGAGATATCCACCAAGTACAAAGCAGAAGACTGCCTTTGAAATTTGCAAGTTGCAACCCTGTTACTGGCCTTTCCAACATTACTACATCTGGGATTAAAAATGTGACTTCTGAAAGACTAAAGAAGAAATATCCAGCATGCATAAAGTTCTCAGCTCATGATATGCTGAATAGCTGGTCATTGAGGTTTGCTTGCATGGGTGTTACTGCTACTGTTGACAATGTAAATATATTTTGCTTAGGGAGATGAACCTAGCTGGCTGACAGACAGACATCCAGTCTTTTTTTTTTTTTTTTTCGCTCTCTCAACAGGACAGGAGAAAAAATAATGTGAAAAAATTCATTAAAGTGTTGAGATAAAGGCAGGGAAGTCACCAATTACCATCACAAGCAAAACAGACTCAACTTGGGGGAACATTAAAGGAATTTTTTGCCAATTGAAAATAGAGTAGAATAGTGACAAAAAGAAAACTAAAAACACCTTCCCCACAACACTTTTTTTTTTTTTTTTTCTTTTCCCAGAATCAACTATTTTGCTCCTGGCTCTTCTACATCATCCCTCCAAGTTACACAGTAGAATGGGAAATGGGGACTGTGGTCAGTTCCTGTAGTGGGTTTACGTGGCAAGGTTTTGGTAGCAGGGGGCCATAGGGGTGGCTTCTGTGAGAAGAATCTAGAAGCTGCTCCATGTTAGGTAAGGGCCCCACTGCTGACCAGAGCCGGGCCAATAAGTGATGTTGTTTTGCGCCTCTGTGAGAGCATATTTAAGACAGGGAAAAAAAAAAAAAAAAAACACGCTGCGCCACACAGCAGCTGGGAGAGTGAGAGGAGTGAGGAACAGCCTTGCAGGTGCCAAGGTCAGTGAAGAAGGAGGGGGAGAGGTGCTCCAGGCGCCGGAGCAGAAGTCCCCTGTGGCTTGTGGTGAGGACCATGGTGAAGCAGGCTGTCCCCCTGCAGCCCATGGAGTACCATGGTGGAGCAGAGTTCCATGCTGCAGCCCGTGGAGGAGGCCACAGTGGAGCAGGTGGACCTGCACTGACGGAAGCTGCAGCCTGTGGAAGACCCCTGCTGGAGCAGATTCCAGGCTGGACCTGTAGCCCATGGAGAGGAGACCACACAGGAGTAGGTGATCTGGAAGGACCTGCTTCCCGTGGGGGACCCAGGTTGGAGCAGTTTGCTCCTGAGCGATGGACCCCGTGGTACGGATCCATATCTGGAGCAGTTCTTGAAGAGCTGCTGCCTGTGGGAAGCCCACACCGTTCAGCAAGGACTGCATCCCGTGGGAGGGACCCCACAGCACAGGGGACGAGAGTGACCGAGAAGGAGCGGCAGAGAAGAAGCGTTATAGACTGACTGTAACCCCTGTTCCTCCGTTCCCCTGTGCTGCTTGGGGGGAGGAGGTGGAAGAAGGTGGATGGGGGGGAAGGTGCTTTTAGTTTCTTTCCTTTGTTTTTCACTTCTCTAGCTTGTTAGTTAAAAGCAATAAATATTACTATTTCCCTATGCTGAGTCTGTTTTGCCCATCACAATAATTACTGCGTGATCTCCTCATCGTTATCTCAACCCTTGAGCCCTTTTCATCGTATTTGATCCCCGTTCCTCTTTGAGGAGGGGGAGTGAGAGAGCGGTTGTGATGGAGGTCATCCGCCCACCTGAGTAAAACCACCATAGTTCCTTACACATTGCCTCTGCCACTCCTTCCTCCTCATACTTCTCCCTTACTCCTCTGTGGGGCCTTTCTATGGGAATAAAGTCCTTTATAAACTTCCCTTCATCAAGGTGCTTTCAAGGCAATTGAAGGAGCTGCCAGGACCCAGAAGCCTCATGAGCCCAGAAGCACTCATGAGAGTGGCTGATGAGGCTTGGGCAGAGCCAGGAGTGGCAGTGATGAGCCATTTAAATCGGGCATGGCCACCATTTTACAGTCACTCCCTAAGGCTATCGGCTCCAGGGCAGACGCATTCTGCAGCAGGGTGGGGGATCCCCATGTGCAGGGTTTTCCCTTCATCAAGGCTCCCTTTGAGGCAGTTGAGGGAGCTGCCAGGACCCGGAAGTCCTCGTGAGGGACCTGACAGCCCTTGCATGGGCCAGGTGCAGCAGCGAACTCCCATGAGAGACCAGTCATGGCAAAGTCAGCAGAAGGCCATGTCCACACTTGCCAAAAGAATGTGGGGATCCAGACTGAGCTGTCCTGTTGTCAGGCTGCAGGGAGTGCCAAAGCTTCACACCACCTTTAGGCAGCTGCAGAGGGACCAATTGCATGAGATGTGAGCAGGAGCTTCCACCTGCTTCCACCTGCTCAGCATGGTGGCTGAGCTACGAGAAGAGGTGTAAAACTGAGGAGCATCTGGAATTCGGAGAGGGAGATAGACTTGTGGTGCCAAGCTCTGGTCTGTGTGAAACATGAACAGGCACCAGAAATTCCCGAATGAGAAGGGAATGCAGTATCCATCCCCCAGCAGATGCAAGGCAGAAGATGCAAGGATGTGAAAGAATGGAAACAAGTCCAGGCTCGAGGTTGCAGGTGAAATCCGCCTTCACCCATCTCACCCTATCAGGTAGCCCTGAGCAACAAGTATGCGGCCCTGGAGGCTGAAAGGCAATTGATGGAGGGAGAAGGCGACGATCCCTCTCCACCTGATATTGCCAAGGTTGGAAAAGCCAGCCCCCTGTATCATGACCGCCAGCAAGAGGAAGAAAAAATAGGTTTTAGTTGTGGGTGATTCCACAACAGGGGGAACAAAAGGTCCAATATGTAGAAGGGACGCTCCTCGAAGGGAAGTCTGCTGCCTTCCTGGGGCCTAGGTTAAGCACATCACCAGGAGACTTCCCAGCTTGGTTCGACTCTCAGACTCTCATCCATTGCTGGTACTACATCTGGGAGGAGAAGAAGTGGCAACTCGTAGCCCAAGAGCAATCAAAAGAGACTTCAGGAAATTGGGAGGGATGATCAGGAACTTGGGTGCACAAGTCATCTTCTTCTCCATTCTCCCCAGTACTGACAGCAACAGGAACAGAAGAACAGAGTCCATTAACATGTGACTCCATGGCTGGTGTCGTTGCCAAAATTTCAGGTTCTTTGGTGACAGGAAACCTTACATGACACCAGGCTTGCTGGCATCCGATGGGATTCTTCTTTCCCAAAAGGGGAATATGGTCCTTGGTCATGAGCTGGCAGGGCTCATTGATTGGTCTTTAGATTTGATCATGGAGGGATATATGATCAGGGATGCTGGCGATAAGGTATGGGATGACATGTCATCCCACTCACCCCAGCTGAACATTAGAGCCGGCAAAGGATGCCCAGAGCCTAGAGAGGGAACAGAGCTCAACAGAAGAGATATGGTAGGCCCACATGGACAAGTTACAGTTGCCCCATCTAGAAGGGCAGATACACTGGAAGTCCAACTCAGATGCCCGACTCTATGTAAACGCAAGCAGCGTGGGGAATAAACAAGGGGAACTGGAGTTGTGTATGCAATTGCAGGGCTATGATCTCATCGCAATTACTGAAACATGATGGGACAGCTCTCATGACTGCAAAGTGGCCATGGATGGCTTTGCGCTTTTTAGGAAGGACAGGACAGAAAAGTGAGGTGGTAGAGTTGTCCTTTACATGAGTGAGCAGCTGGTACATATGGAGCTCTGCCTAGGAAAAGATGAAGTGCAAGTCGAAAGCCTATGGGTGAGAATTAAAGGGCAGGCCAACAGGGGTGACATTGTGGTGGGTGTTTACTACAGGCCACTGGATCAGGAAGAGGAAGTAGATGAGGCCTTCTACAGGCAGCTGCAAGTTGCCTCACATTCACAGGCTCTGTTTCTTATGGGGAACTTTAAGCACTCCAATATTTTCTGGGAAGACAACACAGCTCAGAACAAACAGAACAGGAGGTTACTGCAGAACATTGCGGATAACTTCTTGACACAGGTGGTAGGTAGATGAGCTAACAAGGAGAGGGGTGCTGCCGGACCTGATACTAACAAATAGAGATGGTCTAGTTGGAAACGTGAAGGTTGAGGGCAGTCTCAGGCTGCAGTGATCACAAGATGTTGGAATTCAAGATCCTGCAAGGAGGAAGCAGGGCAAAAAGTAGGACCGCAGCCCTGGATTTCAAGACAGCTAACTTTGATCTCTTCAGGGACCTAATTGGCGGAATCCCCTGGGCCAGGACCCTAGAGGGAAAGGAGACCCAGGAGAGTTGGCTAATATTCAAGCACCACTTTCTCCAAGCTCACGATCAGTGCATCCCTACAAGAAAGAAGTAAAACAAGAAAGGCAGGAGACCTGCATGGATGGGCAAGCAGCTATTGGAAAAACTTAAACAGAAGAAGATAGCATACATGATGTGGAAGAAGGGACAGACACTTGGGTGAAATATAGGAACAGTCAGAGAATGCAGGGATGCAATGAGGAAGGCCAAGGCCTGGTTAGAATTAAATTTAACAAGCAACTTTAAGGATAACTAGAAGGGCTTCTTCAAATCCATCAGAAGCAAAAGGAAGACTAAGAAAAATGTGGGTGTGCTGCTAAGTGAAGTGGGTGTTTTGGTAATGGCAGATACAGAGAAGGCAGAATTACTGAATGCCTCCTTTGCTTCAGTCTTCACTGCTAAGGCTAGCCTTCATGCACTGGTGAGCCTGGAAATGAGAGAAAACCTGGAGAGAGGAAGACTTTCCCCTGGTTGAAGAGGATTGGTTTAGAGGCTATTTAGGCAAGCTAGACACTCACAAATCTATGGACCCTGATGGGATGCACCCAAGGGTCCCGAGGGAACTGGTAGGCGTTATTGCTAAGCTACTCTCTATCATTTTTGAAAGGTCTTAGAGAACAGGAGAGCTGCCTGAGGACTGGAAGAAAGCCAACATTACTCCAGTCTTCAATAAGGACAAGAAGGAAGACCCAGGGAACTGCAGGCCAGTCAGATTCACCACAATCTAAGAAAAGGTGACTGAGCAGCTCATCCCTGAGGCCACCTCTAAGCACATGGAGGAAAAGAAGGTGAGCAGGAGCAGTCAACACAGATTCATTAAGGGGAAGTCATGTTTAACCAACCTGATAGCTTTCTATGATGAGATAACTGGCTGGATGGATGAGAGGAGAGCAGTGGATGTTGTCTAACTTGACTTCAGCAAGACTTTTGACACTGTCTCCCATAACATCCTCTTGGGCAAGCTCCAGAAGCGTGGGATCCATGAATGGACAGTGGGGTGGAATGAGAACTGGATGGATGGAAGAGCTCAGAGAGTTGTGCTCAACAGAGCCAAGTCTAGTTGAAGGCCTGTGACTAGTGGTGTACCCCCAGGGTCAGTACTGGGTCCAGCGCTATCCAACTTATTCACCAATGACCTGGATGAAGGGACAGAATGCACCCTCAGCAAGTATGCGGATGATACAAAGATTGGTGGAGTGGCAGACACACCAGAGGCCTGTGCAGCCATTCAGAGGGACCTAGACAGGCTGGAGAGATGGACAGAGGGGAACCTCATGAGGTTCAACAAGGGCAAGTGCAGGGTCCTGCACCTGGGGAGGATCAACCACAGGCACCAGTACAGGTTGTGGGCTGACCTGCTGGAGAGCAGCTCTGCAGGGAGGGACCTGGGGGTCGTGGTGGGCAACAAGTTAACCATGATCCCGCAGTGTGTCTGTGTGGCCAAGAAGGCCGATGGGATCCTAGCCTGCATCAGGAGGAGTGTGGACAGGAGGTCAAGAAAGGTGATCATCCCCCTCTACTCAGCTCTGGGAAGGCCACACGCAGAATATTGCGTCCAGTTCTGGTCTCCCCAGTATAAAAGGGACACAGAACTCCTAGAGAGGTTCCAGCGTAGAGCCATGAAGATGATTAAGGGATTGGAGCATCTGTCCTATGATGAAAGACTAAGTGAGCTGGGCCTGTTTAGCCTAGAGAAGAGGAGATTGAGAGGTGATCTTATCAACCTCTACAGATACCTGAGGGGACAATGTAAAGAGGATGGGGCAAAACTCTTCTCAGTGATGGCCAGTGATAGGACAAGTGGCAATGGGTATAAATTGAACCACAGGAGGTTTCATCGCCATATGAGGAAGAACTTTATGGTTCGGGTGACAGAGCACTGGAACAGGTTGCCAAAGAGGTTAGAGAGTCTTCTTTTTAGGAGATGTTCAAAACCTGCCTAGATGCAATCCTGTGTAACATGTTCTAGGTGAGCCTTCTTGAGCATCAGGGTTGGACTAGATGATCTCTAGAGGTCCCTTCCAACCTCAACCATTCTCTGATTCTGTGATTCTGTGAGATGGGTCTTTTTCATGACCAACAGTTCTTCCTGAACTGTTCCAGTGTGGGTGTCCTCTTCCTACATGGGCTTTCCATGGGCTGCAGCTTCCTTTAGGGCATATCCAGCTGCTGGATACCTCCTCTAATGTGGTACACCGGTAGCTGCAGGCGGACAACCTACCTAACCACAGCCCTCTCTGCAGACTGCAGAGTGAAGCTCCAGTGCCTGGAGCACCTCTTTCCCTTCCTTCACTGACCTCGGTGTTTGCATGGTTCTTTGTCTCATGTTTTCTCTTACTCTTCTCTCTCACAAATTGCTGATTCCATCCATAGTTTCTACGTCTACTGTTTCTAGAAGGAGTGTCCTCAGACGCCAAATGAGTTCTGAAGCCTTGTGGTTGATGGCACACATCAACACAGAGTCTGAAAGTTACTTTTAGGGAAAATAAAAAGATAGAAAATGAAAAGAAAGGAATAGTTTCTAATGACCATCAGGAAAATAATTGGTGTTCCCTGTGTATTTTGTCCAGCACAGCAGATGGCGAAGATGAAGGTTAGGATGATATTGTCATTTACTACACTTTTTCCTGGCAATATATGATTTTGATTGGGGCCCACTCAATTGTGTTGTTCCTGCTGTGATTATATTAATGTGGACTAGAGTATGCTTAATCATTTATGAACATTATGTTCTGATTGGTTGCTAAGCTCTCTTTTGTACTTATTATTGTGTACTGCTTCCCGCATATTTAAATGACTATGATCTTGTTATTCACTGAATATCTCTGTAATATAAACTAAACCCTACAAAATAATAGGTAGGAAGAGGTAAGAAAAAAGGGGTGATTCTCACAAGACTGACACTTACTTTGTATGAGAACCCAGCACAATAAGAGAATTGGGGTTTGCAGATGCAAGGCATGAGAAAAACTGCATGAGTATAACACAGGAAAAGAAACGTGCAGAAACTCTGGAAAACACTGTCACAGTAGCTTGATTCAGAAGTTGGAGAGTTGTAAGGTAAAGGTAGAATGAATATTAGCAAATGAAATGACCCTTACTGCTACATAGGTTTAAATACTTAAGATTCTGTACATCATTTGAAAGTATACATGTGCACAGGCATGGACATCAAGAAGTAGATCTAGGTAGATCTCTTCTCTGAGAGAGAAGACTTTTGCAAAGTAGGAAGTTCAAGGCAAAAGGCTGAATGTTGGAAACACCAGCTGTCAGGTATTGAAAAGAATAGTAGCAGTAGTACAGAGCCTCTGTAGTTCAAGGTGAGCAAAGACGGTCTGGTCCATGATCTAAGAGAATAATGAGTAGGAAAGGATCAAAATGGTATGACAAAATGCCCTGTCATCTCAACAGTGGGAGACCTAAAAGAAGTCCATATTTTATAAATGATAAGAAAATCAGTATATAGTCTGGTCAGACTGCTTTCTTAAAGCTGGAAGTGTCCTCTGCTTTCAGAAAACTACCTCAAATCTGGGCACAAATAGTAGCAGGCTGCCTCAGTTTCTCTTAATAATATCTTAGTGTACTGATCTCTTCATTGTCTGAATTGATATTTCCCATTATCTTTCCAGATCGTAAATTAGTCCTTCAAGACTGTTTTCTGAATCTTTACATGATGCTTTTACTCTTTCTAAACTCTGCAAACAAAAGTACTGTTACTACTATTATTGCATGTATTTAGGACCAGTACGGTAGTGTATATGTATAAATGAAATATACCACAAATGAGTAAATGAGTATAGTGGCAGTACTTAGTCTGTTGAATAGTAATTTGGAACATTTTTTTTTTTTTTCAGCACGCAAACATCATTAAAGGACATCACTGTTGTAGAAGATGTATTAAACAGGCACGTTTTCCTGAGATAAAATACTTTTTATTTCCCCAGGAAGTACACTTTTATAAAATTCCTTTCCTGCAGGGATTTCCCGTCTGCAGATCCAGCAATGTAAAGCATTATAATGTGCTGCTCCGCCTACCTGAGTCCCTTCAGTGAGACTCTGTTTGAGAGTACAGATCTTCTTCAAAGGTCAAGGGTGAAGCCTTGAACTACACAAATAGTACAGACAAACACTGATGGGATTTTTATGGCATAGCCTGTCAGGGAGGACATCAGCAGCTACAATGTAATAGTACGCTGGCTTGTGGTGTTGACTTATTTCTCCCAGGAGTGAAAATATTTTTATTGTTCTTGACAATTATTTTCTTCACTTTCACCTTCACTGCACTGAAGAACACATGTTGATAAGCAAGCATAAACTCTAGCAGATACAAAACTTTTTTATCCCAACATCTGGTGAAGCTGGGAATCTGTTATTTCTATTGCACTGTTCACATATCAAGTTAGATTTTTAGAGACGGAAGCAAGAAAGGGAAAAACTGATCGCCTGTGATGATCATTGGCCATCTAAGGCCAACCTAAGTGCACAAATCAATGGGATCTGAGAAGATGCACCTGATGGTCCTGAGAGAACTGGCAGATGAAATTACTAATACACTATCACATTTGAAAAGTCGTGGCAGTCAGGTGCACTTGCCACTGACTGAAAAAAGGGAAAAGAAGAATAGCCAGGGAACTACAGGCCAATTAGTCTCATCTCTGTGCCCATCAAGATCATGGAGCAGATCATCCTGGCAACCATACTAAGGTGTGCAGAAAACAGAGAGGTGGTTACTGTCAGACAGCATGGCTTCATTTGTCATGCCTGACAAATCTAGTGGCCTTCTCCACTGTGGTTACAGCACTGGTAGATAAGGGAAGAGCAACTGACATCATATACTTGGAGCTGTGCAGAGCATTTAATACTATTCTGCACAAAATTATTGTCTCTAAAATGAAGAGACATTGATGAGTGGATAGATGAAGCGCTTGTTGGATAAAGAATTGACAGGATGGTCACACTCAAAGAGTTGCAGTCAATGGCTCAACGTCCAGTGGAGACCAGTGACGTGTGGTGTCCCTTGGGGTTCTGTTTTGGGACCGGTATTATTTACCATCTTTGCTGGTGACATGGACAGTGTGATTGAGTGCATATTCAGCAAGTTTGTGGATGACAGCAAGCTGTGTGGTGTGGTCTACATACTGGAGGGAAGGAATACCATCCAGAGGGATTTTGGCAGGCTTGAGAGATGGGCCTGTGTGAACATCACATGGTTCAACAAGGCCAAATGCAAGGTCCTGCACCTTGGCAACCCCAAACATGAATAAAAGTTGAGCAGTGAGTGGGTAGAAAGCAGCCCTATGGATACCTGGGGGTATGAGAAACTCAACATGAGCCAGCCATGTCTGTTTGCAGCCCAGAAAGCCAGCTGAATCTTGGGCTGTACCAAAAACAAAACAAAACAAAACAAAAAACTATAACTAGCAGGTCAAAATCTACTCCATTCCCCACATTCCCCATGAGATCCCACCACGAGTACTGACTTCAACTCTGGGACCTGCAGCATAAGAAAGACATAAGCATGTTATGGTCCAGACGATGGTCACAGAGATGATCAGAACGCTTCAGCACCTATCCTATGAAGACAAGCTGGGAGAGTTGGGATTGTTCAGCCTAGAGAAGAGAAGGTTCTGGGGAAACCTTATAATGACGTTCCATTACCTAGAGCAGGCCTACAGGATAGATGGGGAGGGACATTTTATCAGGGCTTGTGGTGATATGACAAGGTGTAACAGCTTTAAACTGAAAGAGGGTAGATTTAAATTAAATATTAGGAGAAGTTCTTTGCTATGAGGGTGGTGAGACATTGGACAGGTTGCCCAGAAAGATAGGTTGCCCAGAGAAACTGTGGATACCCTATTCCTGGAACTGTTAAAATCTGGTATGGATGGGGCTTTGAGTAAACTGTTGTAATGGAAGGTATCCCTGCCCATACCAAGGGGTTTAGAACTAGATGATCTTTAAGGTCTCTGCCTTAACAATTCTGTGACTACATTCTATGATTCCTGGAAGTACAACATATTTCTGAAGAGTGAGAATCATAGAATCATAGACACAAGTCCATGAACACAAGTCAAAGAAGATTGGTTTGCAGCTTCTTCTGAGCTCAGCTCAGCTAAGAGCAGAATACTTCTTTTCAGGAAAGCGAAGTCAAAAGAGGACCTGAAGTCACATTTCAGCAACTTTTTTTTTTTTTCTCTGCCACTGAGCAAAAAGAACCTTACTGTGACTTGACACTTACAATTAATTCCTCTTGTTCCTTGAATGCTGCAAAACATTTTGTCCTTTTATCTTTGTCTCATTAGTCTTGTCTTCTACATTTGCTCTTATTAGCTTGGTATGTTTCATGTTTAACTTGAGTATCTAAATCAAGCTCTGCTCAGCATATCTTTTTAACATACTTGTATATTCATACAGAAAAATATTTTTGATGTTATTTTCACTTATTAAATATCTTCAGCTAATGTGATAACTTCAAATATTTGTTCAGAAAATATTTCAAATTAAAACATGATCATATCTGCATCAATCAAAGAATGAAGGAAAAATGTTATAACAGAGAAAAACACCCTTTCACAGCACAGTTTGGATGTCAGACCACATACCACAGCAGAAGAAACAACCAGTATGCACTTATCTAATCAGAGACTGCAGAGAATAAGCCAAATAAACACATTCTTACTGTAGTATGAATATGGAAAAGCAAATGGCAGTGTTACTTCAAAACCTTGGAAAATAAAATATTCTGAAAGTTCAGTCAATACAAATATGATCTTGCAAATTTAGAGAAAAAAAAAAGAAGACAAATCATAAGAAAACATGGTCTGAGTTTATGAGAAAGTACACCAGTATTATTTTCTTACAGTGTCATATTTATAAGGTTCCATCTTATTTCATTCAGAATTAATAGAAGGGAGTTAAGAATATTTTTCCACATATCCATAGCCCTATGGAATCTTTATAGACAATTTTAGCAATCTAGCTGATAACTGTACTTGTCAACACACTAATCTGGAGAAGAATAAGCTATGGAAAAGGAATGTTTTATATCCTCTGGCCAGATTTTTCTCTAACATGCAAATACATCAGAAGATTATGCTCATCAAGGGAAGAAAATATCAAATTCAACATATATTTGAAGTATAAGAGATGGCAATTAACCAGTGTAAATACAGGATTTCTCACAAGATGGTAAACCTGAATTATTAGAATTTTTTTTTTTTTTTTTTTTTTTTTTTATTGTAACAGTAACTTGGAGGATTTCATCACATTTAATTGCTTTCATCACATTCAATTCACTTATGGGTGAAAAATGTATGGTAAACTGACACAACACACAAAAACAGAAACACAATACAGAGTCTTCTATCACTACTAGGTTAATGTCTCTTATCTTGCTTTAACAGATTATGAGTGAAAGTATTTTACTAAAGGTGCCACACAGTGACATACAGAATAAATAAACAAACAAACAAACAAACAAATAAATAAATAAAAGAAATGAAACTTAAAAAAGAAAAAGGAAAAAAGAAAAAAAAAAAAAAGCCAGTACTCCTGCTGGTTGAAGTTAGAAATCTAATTAAACCACTTTCACAATTATTCTTAATTGTCATCCTTGTTAGTAGTGTCAGAAGGGAAACAGAGTCCTGGTAGGACACAGAGACTTAAATATCTCATAGTCCCAGAACAGTCTTGGTGTCTTTGGATGCTGGCTGGCGCACATTAGTAAGGGAGGAACAGAGATTAATCCATCAAATGGTCAACATAGTAGCTAGTGCAAAGCACTGATGCTCTTTTAAGAAAGGGAAGAAAGGGAAGAAGGGAAAAGATCACTAATTAACAAATATATTTTCAGGTGTATATTTTTCACTCACTTAACTAAGCTATAGAGACTCATAAAATCATTTAGGCTGGGAAAGACTTTTAAGATCTTAAGTCCATCCTTCAACCTGGACTAACAAGTTCCATCACTAAACGATGTCCATTTGACCACAGCACCTGCAGACAGATTATAGAAAATTTTAGCACTTTTTATAATAGAATCCGTCAATAAGCAAGCGCACTTGTACATACAGAGGCATGTATGCATAATTCCATGTTTGCCAGATGCTGAGTTTCTAGAAACAGTTATTAGACATACTCTAACATGTAAGATGCAGAAGAAGAATCTTTGCTTCTTGTTTCTGATGACAGAAACCAAAAATATATCTGTACTTATAGCTTTCTAAAGTCTCAGGATGGCTTTAAGAGTAGCACTGTTACATCTGTTCAAGATACTGACAGTGCCTATGCCTGGGTCTGCTGCCTCAGGAAACCATTCTGATTTAGAATTACTGTTCCATGTCAACAAGACCTTCAGGATGGATGTGATGGCTGTAGCCTTCTTGTTAACACAGCCAATGATATCATTAAACATTGTCTTTCTTTGGTGTTTTCACACTCTAGATTTGCAAAAATGATTTCCTCCAAACTTCTGCAAAGCAGTATTGCCTGAAGTATCAAAACCTGCATGACCCTTTATAAATTTTGTCTTATAGTTGTGTCACCTCAAGTCAGCAACCTGCTGAATTTCATACACTGAGTAGACTTGCACTATGTTAGAACTTCAAATATGAAGCTTCCAGCAAAACGTTTAAGAGCATTGCCATTGACATTCCTGTGAGTCAGAAGTGAACTGAGGTTTTACAGGGCATTATGGTAGCAAAGAGGCTGTCTTTTTGAACAACATATAAAACTGACTTTTTGCTTATCTGTGACAAGGAAAAATTCCTTGGAGCTCTTCACCAAAAAGATGACATCAACCATATTGTCTCAACCAAATAAGAAATGGAAATTTCCCCTCTTCTTCCCTGAGCTATGACTTAACTATCCAACAAAATTGTAACGAATAGCATTATTTTGTTAGACACAATTAAAATGTTGCTGTGTTTCATACAAGTATCTTACAATCAGTTCATACTTCAGTAGATAATTAAAAATAAGCAACTCTCTGTATTAGTCTTTCTTGGTAATAAATTAATAAAAAAATCATCAGTTGTATAGTAGCTGTTAGGTATTTATAAAAGTTACACTTGTGTGAAGTAAATTCTATTAATTGGGATATAATGCAACAGAAATCTCCTCACTTGATGAATTTGACAGTCACTCAAAAGCAGCTTTTTATTATTTTATTTTATTTTATTTTATTTTATTTTATTTTATTTTATTATTTTATTTATTTTATTTATTTTTTTCAGCAGGAACAGAATTGAGAAGCAAGTCAATGATAGGAGAAATACAATTAATAATAATAGTGTGATACACATTTTTAGCATACACAGGTTGCTTAACGTCAATCCATTAATCAGAAATTTCATTCAATTTTTGCACTGTTGTAGCACAAATCACAAGACTTCATCTTGCACCGAAAGTATTTTATAATTTGCTTTACAAAGTAATCTCATTTCTAAAGGAAAGCTCAGATCTTGAACCAGATGCCTCTCTAATTTCTACCTTTACTTCAGGGAGAAAATGAAGCTAGTGATGTTTCCCATTTTATACATGTCAAGCATTTTAAGATTCATCCAACTCACTGAAGACTTTGCAAATCCATTTCCTTCTGGTGCTTTTTCTCCATTAAGTGATTCACTTAGCAATACAATCTGGTTTTCTAGAGAAAAAGAAATGCAGCACAATTTTACACAAGGAATAAAAGCATTCAGTTTCCCTATTTATCAAATACACATGGAAAACCAAACAGTATTCACACTGGTGAATAACATTTTTTGATATATAAACATGAACACAAATATGTGGTAAGATCAAAATGAATAATTTTATATCTCATCTTGAAAAATGGGCTGATAGGTGGTAGGTGATTCTTTATATCACATCAAACTATAAACCAGCAGTTAGTATGTGTTTGTTTTAAGGTTCTCTTAAAAAAAAAATACATTCAGTATGACAACGTATGTATATCCTATGCAGATATGGTTATTGCTATTTTTTTCCCATTTCTATGTATTTTTATGTGTTTTTTTTTCTTTTTTTTTTTTTAATCATCATTCATATAATTTCTATTATAGTACAAATGATTATTCAACAGAATTCTCTTACAAGATCCATATTTACATTAATATCCATGTAGCAAACTTAATTGAGCAACTGAAGAGCTGTTATTCTGTTATTGATGTCTTTGCTGCATCATGAAGGCAGCAATTTAGCACTAAGCTATAAATAGAAAAATGCAGTGGATGGAACTGGCTGGTCTCATGTTTTTAATATTCCCTTCAGGGTAAAGTATGACATAACCTAATTACAGTGGTAGAGATTTCACTGCAGGGAAAACTGTTACTCCATTTGACAGTCAAGTAATTATCTTCTCTACTGGATGTTTTACTACATGTTACTTATTAATCCACACACTATAAATTATTTACAATTTAGCAAATAGTGCTAGAGTTATAAAAAGTAAAAATTTTAACAACGTCAATAACTTTCACAAAATTATTTTGGGGCAGTCTTTTAAGAGGTAACTGTCAGAGTGCTTACTCAAGCAGAAAGCAGGTGTTCTTTCTGCTTGCTCTTTATTTCAGGGTATGGACTCAATCTGCATCCCCTTCGCTCTTCTTGGGGCTGTGGGGCTTCTGCTGTGTGCTGACAGCAAGTTCCTTAAACCAGTAACAACAAAAGTGATGACTGAGCTGTGTAAATAGCAGGTTAGTGGGGAGATAACTGGACCCAAAATTTCATGTAGTTGCAGAGATGTTTCATGAAAGATATTCTTCTCCCTATATATGTCCTTATGTGAAGATCTGCAAGCAACCCTCTCCTAACACTGGTTTAGGTATTCAAACTGTGTAATTGTATACTCCACCCTCAACTATATTTCTTTTTGTTTGTTTTGTTTTCCCTTACATGCATATAAGATTTGTAAATTCTGCAATTATGCAAGTTAATAGACACCAATACCCTGCTGACATAATCTCTAAGAAAACACAACCATCTGATTGGGTGAAGAGGTATAGTAGACCAAGTCTCTTAGTCTTCTTCACGAAAAGCAGAACTTCCAGCTCATGTCAAGTTCAATATTAAAAATGAAAGGATTTGGCATTTATTTTCTTCTGCAAGTAACCATAAAAATGACTGGTACAAAACAAGGAAGAATCTTTATAAAAACATCAGCTGCATCTTAGCAAAAATTGTGTTTATACTTGAATATACTTTAACAACAACAACAAAAATCATAATCTTATTGTTCCTTAATAATTTCTTATTTTTAAATTACATTCACTATAATCACATTGATGGAATTATAAATAATCAAACTTCACTGTATAGATTTAAATGAAAAAGAAAAATGAAAGGATTAGAGGGAAATATTTAATTATAATATTTGGAAAACATTCTCACTGAAACAATTCAGAAACTATTTTCTTGGAGTCATAAACCTAAAGAATGGAAATGCAATTCACTGAAAGTAAAAACTAGAAAATATTCTTCGTTGCATAACATGTCCTCAGAAGTTATACATTATTTCTGAACTGTACTTGCTGCATATACACAATAGATGCATTTTGTTTTGCTAATATAAAAACCTTAAGCTGAATAAAAAAATAATGGAAGTACATATTCACAGTTCAGGCATTTTTGTCATTGTAGCAAAATCTACATTACAGAATGTAATCTGGTGTCGGGTGTATTTAAATCTGGGTAATTGTTATTTCTGTTTTTATCACTGCTCTTCTTGTTTAAATGTAGTCAACACAAATTATGCTTGGGTTGAGTTTGCAGTAGTTGGAACACTTGATTGTACAATTACTTTGATATGTAGATTATGCTTGTCTTGCTTCTTAAGAATAAATGCAATTTGAGGGTCTTGTAGTTTGTTCCTGGTAAGTATTGTGACTTCAAGATGAAAATATGCCATGCCGGCTTGTTGGTTCTACTTGAAAAAGACAGAACTGTCACTGCTGAGAAAGAAGAAAATATTTCATCATCCCCACAAACTCAAAGGTTTAGGAGATCAACTGTATTTACAAAGTTTCAGACACTGTTTTGTTCAGCAACTATGTACAACTCTAAAGCAAAGATAATACTGAGCCCTACTTAAAAAAGGAATAAAATAACATTGGAGAATCATTGTATCAAAACACAGATTTTTTTTTTTCCAAATTCTTTTTTTAATCTTATGTTAATAGGAAAATGTTAAATATAAAACCTGTAAAAGGGGTGGTAAAAATAAACATATTATGATACATTTTTTAATCCCACAAACAAATAGTTTTACCTTTCTCAACTTTTTTTTTTTTTTTTTTTTTTTTTTTTTTTAACTATGGACTTTGCACGTAGGACAGAAACTAGTAAGGTACTAGAAAGAAAACATTCAATCAAAGGCCCACCACATTAAACCTGAGATACTTGTGTCAGACTTTTACTGCTGCTACTGAGTCTGTAGCTATTGAATTTATTTTTGTCTTGTATGTGTTATGTTCTTTCATTAAAATAATTTAAAAGCTAATCAAAAACCTCTGTGCTCCTCTGCTTTATAGCCTAATTCACTAATGAAGGGAAATTTCACAGCAGCTTCCATTAGTACCTTTTTAAGAACTGCCTTATTTCTATTCAGAACCATAAACATGGTTGTATGTGGAGTAGTTTAGTAACTAGTTGAATCTCATTTTTATTCTCCCACTAATGTGTTTGTGGATATAAAAACAACAACAGTTAGCTTTAATAGTAGGCTGGAATACAAATCTTGCAATAGAGACCCTCTATTATAGGGAGAACCCTCTATAATAGAGGGAACCCTCACTATGCAAGTTAACAGACATCAAGCTGTATTGTATGGTTGACATGCTGGAGGGAAGGGATGCCATTCAAAGGGACCTAGACAGGCTTAAGAAGTGGGCCCGTGCAAATCTTATGAAATTCAACAAAGCCAAGTGCAAGGTTCTGCGTCTGGGCTGGGGCAATCCCAAGTACAGATTGGGAGCTGGATGAGGTATGGTTTGAGAACAGCTCTGAGGAGAAGGACCATGGCGTTTTAGTTGATGAGGAGCTCAACATAAGATGGCAATATGAGCTTGCAGCCCAGAAAGCCAATCATATCCTGGGATGCATCAAAAGAAGCATGGCCAGCAGGTCGAGGGAGGTTATTCTCCCAATCTACTCTGTTCTTGTGAGACCCCACCAGGAGTACTGTGTTCAGCTCTGGGACCCCAAATATAAGTACATGGACCTATTAAAGCAAGTCCAGAGAATTATCAGAGGGCTGGAGTACCTCTCCTGTGAAGAGATGCTTAGGGAGTTGGAGTTGTTCAGCATGGAGAAGAAATTTTTGGGGGAAGACCTTACTGCAGCCTTCCAGAACCTAAAGGAGGCCTACACTAAAGCTGGAGAGGGACATTTTATAAGGGCTTGTTGTGATAGGACAATGGGTAATGTCTTTAAACTGAAAGAGGGTAGATTTAGGTTAGGTATAAAGAAGAAATTTTTCACAATAAGAGTGATGGTGAGACATTGGAACAGGTTACCCGGAGTAGTTTTGGATGTCCCATCTCTGAAAATGTTTAAAGCCAAGTTGGATGGGACTCTGAGTGACCTGATGTACTGGAATGTGTCTCTGCCCATGGCAGAAGGGCTGGAATTAGATGGTCTTAAGGTCCATCCCAAATGTATTCGGTTTACATGGCAAAATTTTCATTGTGGGGGGCTGCAGTGGCTGCCTCTGTGAGAAGAGTCCAGAAGCTACCCCATGTTAGATAAGAGATAGTTCCAGCTGTCTCCAAAAAGGACTTGCTATGGGCCAAAGTGGAGCCAATGAGCAACACCAGTTGTGCCTCTGAGAGAGCAGATTTAAGAAAGAGAAAAACTGCTGTGCAACAGCAGCTAGGAGAGAAGATTGAGAAAAAGTAGGGAGAAACATCTCTGAAGACACCAAGGAAGAAGGAGGTGCTCCAGGACTGGACCAGATGCTTCCCTGTAGACTCTGGGGAGGACCATGGTGGAGCAGGATGTCCCTCTGAAACCCATAGTGTACCACAGCAGACTGGACCTCCATGCTGCAGCCTTTGGAGGAGCCCATAGTGGAGCAGGTAGATGTGGCTTGAAGGAAGCTGCAGCCCATGGAGAGTTCCAACAGAAGCAGACTTCAGAACAGACCGGCAGCCCGTGGAAAGGAGCCCATGGTGGAACAGATGATCTGGTGGTAGTTGCCACCCATGGGGGACCCATGCTGGAACAGCCCACCCCTGAAGGATGGACCCCATGGTACAGACCCATGTTGGATCTGTTCCTGAAGAACTTCAGCCTCTGTGAAGTCCACATAGGATCAACTCAAGAAGGTTGGCATCCTGTGGGAGGGACCTCACACTGGAACACAGGAAGAGTGAGAATGAAAGATCAACAGATGAGAAAGTGTTATGGACTGACTGTAACTCCTATTTCTGTACTTCTGTGCCCCTTGAGGGAAAGAGGTTAGAGAGGAAGAATGAGGGAAAAGTGTTTTTAGTTTGCTTTAATTTCTCATTTCTCTAATCCGTTAGCTATAGGCAATACATTATATTAATTTCCCTAGACTTAATATGTTTTGCCCATGACAGTAACTGGGGAGCCATCTTCTTGTTTTTATTTCAACCCTTGAGCCCTTTTCCATTGTATTTTCTTCCCCTCTTCCTTAGGGGATGGGGAGTGAGAGAGATATTGTGGTAGAGTTTAGCTGCCCATAAGGGTGAAACCACCGGATCACAGAATCACAGAATCACACAATCATTTAGGTTGGAAGAGACCTTCAAATCACCGAGTCCAACCTCTGACCTAACACACTAACAAGTCCTCCACTAAACCATATCACTAAGGACTACATCTAAACGTCTTTTAAATACCTCCGGGGATGGTGACTCAACCACTTCCCTGGGGAGCCTATTCCAATGCCTAACAACCCTTTCAGTAAAGAAGTTCTTCCTAATATCCAACCTAAACCTCCCCTGGTGCAACTTGAGCCCATTCCCCCTCGTCCTGTCACCAGGCACGTGGGAGAATAGACCAACCCCCACCTCTCTACAGCCTCCTTTAAGGTACCTATAGAGAGCGATGAGGTCACCCTGAGGTCCTCTTCTCCAGGCTGAACAATCCCAGCTCCCTCAGCCGCTCCTCACAAGACTTGTTCTCCAGATCCCTCACCAGCTTTGTCGCCCTTCTCTGGACTCTCTCGAGCACCTCCATGTCCTTCTTGTAGCGAGGGGCCCAAAACTGAACACAGTACTTGAGGTGCGGCCTCACCAGAGCCGAGTACAGGGGGACAATCACTTCCCTACACCTGCTGGCCACACTGCTTCTTATACAAGCCAGGATGCTGTTGGCCTTCTTGGCCACCTGAGCACACTGCTGCCTCATATTCAGCTGCCTATCAACCAGTACTCCCAGGTCCTTCTCTGCCAGGCAGCTTTCCAACCACTCATCTCCCAGCCTGTAGCTCTGCTTGGGGTTGTTGTGCCCCAGGTGCAGGACCCGGCACTTGGCCTTGTTGAACTTCATACAGTTGACCTCAGCCCATCGGTTCAGCCTATCCGGATCCTCCTACAGAGCCTTCCTTCCCTCGAGCAGATCAATACATGCATCTAACTTGGTGTCTTCTGCAAGCTTACTGAGGGTGCACTCGATCCCCTCATCCAGATCATCAATAAAGATATTGAAGAGAACTGGCCCTAATACTTAGACCTGGGGCACACCACTAGTGACCAGCCTCCAACTGGATTTAACTCCATTCACCATAACTCTTTGGGCCCGGCTACACAGCCAGTTTTTAACCCAAAGAAGCGTACACCAGTCCAAGCCAAGAGCAGCCAGTTTCTTGAGGAGAATTTTGTGGGAAATGGTGTCAAAAGCCTTACTAAAGTCAAGGTAGACCACATCCACAGCCTTTCCCTCATCCACTAAGCATGTCACTTTGTCATAGAAGGAGATCAGGTTCGTCAAGCAGGACCTGCCCTTCATAAACCCATGCTGACTGGGCCTGATTGCCTGGTTGCCCTGTAAGTGCCACGTGATGACTCTCAAGATAACCTGTTTCATGAACTTCCCCAGCACTGAAGTCAGACTGATGTCATCCAAACCGTTCTATGATTCTATAATTTACTGCAATATTCTTTACAATACGTAATAAAAGTATCACTCATAATTGAAGACAATGAATAATACTTAATTAGAAAACCACTAAACTATCACTCACTTAAAAAAAAAAAAAAGAGAGAAAAAAGGAAAAAGATGATGGAATATGATAATGCAAGCATATTAAGAGAGAAAGACTTCTCATGCCAGTTGGGAAATTTAGAAGAACTTAGGCAATATTTATTAAGAGTTTGCATTTTAGGACACCAGCATTTCTGAACAAAACATTTTTAATATAAAATACACCCAAAAAAAAAAAAAAAAAGAAATTTTAGGGTCTTATATATCTGGAAAGACTATATATTTTAGGTAAAGATGTGATACAAGTGCTGAATAGAAAGATTGTAATGAAAAAAATTAAAAAGCCTCCCCACCATGGTTTACATTTCATCTGTATTCTGTGTCCATCTTCAACTAAACTACTGGACATCACTTCATTATAAATAAATAGATTCACATGTAAAACAAACATATATATATATTTTCTTCTACCTAAGGTAGAACGTTTTTTCCAGGAAATTTAATCAATAGTGTAAATTATCCTTCTAATATGACAGCATAAACCTATGAGATTCCGAGTAAGAGAGTTGTACATCAAAACTCAGTGTTCATAAAACTATTATAACAAGCTTTAATGTTGTTTTAAATTCAAAAATTCTGAAGTCTGTTCCCAAATCTGCAGTGAAAGAAATTCCCCTCAATTAATCACAACATCAGTTTTGTCTCCTAATTAAAATATATCAGATTTTATATTTTGGCTCTCCTGTCAAGTTAAAGGGTGAGTTTGGATAAGGAAAAAATGATTGAATAATTTTATCATACCATCAGTATATCATCCACTTGAAAAACAGAAAAGTACAACCAAAATATCTCTCTAAGAACCTTCACAGAAATATGTCAGAGAAATTGAGGAGAACTGCCTCTTCCAGGAAAACCTTGTTTCTGAGTGAGGACTTCCAAAGAAGGGACAATGTTATCCACAAGTTAAACATTTTTCCCCTGCTTTACCTGCTTTAATAGCTAGAAGGTCCTAACATGCATATTATACATATTGTAGTGAAATAAATTACATGAAAGATAAAATAATAATAATTAGTAGCTTTCAGTTAACAAATAGTTAAAAATTAATTATATTAATTTCTTTGAAGAAATATTAATGCTCCCAATGACTCCATTCTCATTTCACCTCCAGCAGATTTACTCTAAATTTAGATTATTTTTCTTTACCAGGGTAATTTTTCTTTACCCTGGTAAAGAAAAATAATGGTAACAACAGCAACAATAATAACAACAACAAAACCAGTTTTTCCTCCACACCAGAATACGTTTGATCTTCGCTTGTACTCCCTCTGTCAGCTAAGTTGAGTTGTGCTGGACATTGCTTGTAATGGTATTTTAGCAGAATGTCATTGTTTGTTCAGTATGTAATACACTGCCAAACACAGTAGAGAGAAAAAAAAAAAAAGTCTTCATAGCTTTCTTGTGATTATGGAGTAAAGTAATCATCTTGGAACTGTAGATCTAACTACATCGTTGGGTTATGTCCTAAGGGATAGCCAGAATGTTTTTGTGTATTGCTTTAATATTAAATATAATTATTACCAACCTGTGTTTCTAGGGATTTTCTAGATTCAAAAGATTAATTCTCAAAGTTAAATCAGATACACAAAATGAGTTTCAGAATAATACTTTGCAAATATGAAACAACAAAACAAAACAAAACAAAACAAAACAAAGATAAGATTCTTGTTGACTTTAAGAATAACCAGATATATATGACTAGAATTCTGTATTACGAAGTATCAACATGATGTCTGGGATTTTCATGGTAATTCCTGTGGTGATACTGGAACAAATTTAAAAGAGATGTCCTGAAAATGAAAATGGATTTGGTGGAAGGAAGACCCGAAGGGAGAAAGAAAAATATTATTCTTCAAGTTACAACATAGTAAAAGGTAGTCTGACATAAGTAAAGAAATAAACAAACAAACATGCATTTTGTGTTAATAGCATACCCAATTAGCCATTAGTAATACACCCTCAATCTAGTCGCATTCCATGAACTACCATGACCACACTTAAAGAGTTTGGTTGTGATCAATGAGAACTATCAGTCCTGGATTTAATGAGTAGTGTAATTTATTAAAGCAACAGGTACACAGGTTATTTGGATTGTCAGAGATAAATTCGCTGTCTGCAAAACACATTCAAAATACGAAAAGTAGGAATAACACAGCCTGGATATAAATGCATTAAAAGGTATGAAGACTCTATAGAGATTTCTAAGTTTCCACTGAGACATCTGGTATAACCGAGTGTTCAAATCTTACTCAAATTTATCCCAAAGAGGGGGGAAGAGAGACTCAGCCTGTTGACTGATCCCAGAAATCATGATGGGATACCTCCCCTACCATCCTCTCTCTCTTAAGCCAATTTATATTATTTTCTATCTTGTAGGTGGACCTTGAGTGACTCTACTCATGCATATCTTGGTTACGATTGGTGCAAAGTTTTCTTGCTTTTGTTTAAAGATATAGGCTCAAAGAAATTCAGAGCACATGCTCAGTGAGAGTGGTCACACCTTGGAGGCAGGTAGCTTTTGGGATTGAGCTGTGTTTTAGTATTATAATGATATGAGCAAAGGTCACTAAAGTACAACATTTTGTTAAAACCATGACAGCATGTTGGCTCAGATTAGCAAATGTGCAGTTTATCGGTGTTGGTGTGCACAAGAACAACCAAGTTTCCATCTTATCACAGAGCCTAGCCACAGTGTTTCCATTCCGCTCTACAATCTGAATTATTCCTCCTAGAATTAGTACACCAGGTTCCCCCAGAGTGATTAACATCTAAGGTTGGAGGCCTAGGGAACCTTTATGTAGTGCTGCTACAATCTACCCTGGAAGATTCTTCAATGCTGTACTCATTGTCAAAATACAAATGCTGTATATTGTTTCTCAAAAAATCAGAGATAATAATAAAACCTGAAATCATTACAGAACCTTTTTAAGAGCAATTTTTATTTGAAACCTACATCTAAAAAATAAAATAAAATAAAATAAAATAAAATAAAATAAAATAATAAAATAAATAAAATAAAATAAAATAAAATAAAATAAAATAATAAAATAAAATAAAATAAATAAAATAAATAAATAAATAAACCCAACAACTTCAATAGTTTCAAATAGTTGTGAGATTAAAATTCAGCAAAAAACAATCCAATTAATAATATCACAGAATCACAGAATGACCAAGGCTGGAAGGGACCTCTGAAGATCATCTAGTCCAACCCCTTGGTTGGACCACTTGGCAACCACTTGGCAGGGCCAAGCAGGATTACCTAGAGAACATTACGCAAGATGCCATCCAAGAAGGTTTTGAATATCTCCACAGAAGGAGACTCCAGAACCTCTCTGGGCAGTCTGTTTGAGTGTTCTGTCACCCTAACAGTAAAGAAGCGCCGTCTCACCTTATATCTCTGTTTAAGATTCCATATATCACTAAACATTACCAATTATTTTTGATAATCGATAAAAGTTTCAGACATTTCAGCTGTTGATTTGTCTTCAGGCTCTTTCCATTGGCTGTCTTAATTCTTCCTCCTGAACAACTTGTGCTAAAATCTTTTTAATCTGAAATATACATTAATTAATACAGATTTTTCAAATCTGATTCTAACTGAGGGCAGTAGTAGTTACAGTGCACACAGAGTTTCTTTCCCAGTTTCACCTAGCTAGTGCTTGTCAATAGTCCTATGAAAGGAACTAAAAAAGTACAACAAAAGTAAGTTGGCTTCTTAATTCGTCTGGGAATATATTGTAGCGGATGACTTTTTCCCTTGGTGATCCTGCTTTCTTTCCACTTCCTGATGAAATGTTTGGCTTACACGAAATTTGTGTATACTTAAGCACTGAACAGAGAAGTGAAAGATGGACATATAAAGTCCATCAAAATGTATGTTTGTAATATTTTTAATAAATTTACAACTAACAGTCTCATACATAAGTAATTTTATTTTTTTCTATATTGCCTTATAAAAGTCTTGGTAAGGTTCATTTTCTAGCATTCCTAATATATCTCATATTTGACTTTTCATTTAGCTTTTACATAAAATTATTATTATTACTACTATTATTATTATCAAAATATGATGATTTTTCTTCCACTTTGTTTGTTTTACCAATATTATTTTTTAAAATATTTCTGACAAGATTTAGGCATTCAATAGTACTTCTTTATTTAAATTTATAGAAAATGGTCATTCTTTATTTTGTTCAATTTATGTTATTTTTTAATATAAAATTCTTATTGTTAAGGGTTTAGAAGAAAGAAAAAACTTACACTATGTTCTTCACATTTATTTGGCTAAAATACTTGGAAAGTGAAGGTCTTTATTTTGGTCTTTATTTTTTTCACTCAACAAAAACTAGTGATTGAAATTTATCAGTTAGTAATACTTGCACTTGTTCTTTTTTTGTTGTTGTTGTTATTTTATTATTTTATTATTTATTTATTTATTTTAATGTAACACAGAGAATCATAGAATCATAGAATGGTTTTGGCTGAAAAGGACCTTAAAGATCATCCGTTTCCAACCCCTCGTGCCATGGGCAGGGACACGTTCCACTACTAGATCAGCTTGCTCAAAGCCCCATGCAACCTGGCCTTAAACATTTACAGGGATAGGGTATCCAAAAATTCTCTGGACAACCTGTTCCAGCACATCACCTCTGAGTACAGGAATTTCTTCCTAATATCTAATCTAAATCTACCATTTTTTTCATTTAAAGCCATTATTCCTCGTCCTATCACTACACTCCCTGACAAGGAGTCCCTCCTCAGTTTTCTTTTAGGCTACCTGTAGGTACTGAAAGACTGCTATAATGGAGCCTGCTTTTCTCCATCCTGAGAAACCCTAACCCTCTCAACCTTTCTTCATAAGAAAGGTGCTTCTGCCCTTTTTCATCTTCATGGTCCTCTTCTGGACTCATTCTATGTCCTTCGAGTCCATGTCCTTCTTAATCTGGGGGCCCCAAAGCTAAGTACAGTACTCCAGATGGGGTCTCATGAGGGCAGAGTAGAGAGGCTGCATCAAAAGAAGAGTGGCCAGCAGATCGAGGGAGGTGATTGTGCCCCTCTAGGCTGCAAGAGCACGTTGCCATCTCATTCTGAGCTTCTTATCAAACAACACCCCAGGTCATTCTTCTTAGTGCTGCTCTCAACCCATCCATTAAGAAGTGGCTTAAGTCAGGATGTCTCCAGCGGGTGCATGCAGCCAGGGAAGTGAGTACAGGACATGAACATGAAGGATCCTATTGCACCCCTCCTGGAAAACCTGTAGGCTTGATCACCTCCCTGAAATGCTTGTATAGCAATGCATGCAGCATGAGGAGTAAAAAGGAAGAATTGGAGATCTGTGTGAGGTTGCAAGACTACGATTTCATTGCAATTACAGAAGCATGGTAAGATAGCTCACATGACTGGAATGTTGTCATGTAGGACTGCGTGCATTTTAGGAAAGACCGGCCAGGAAGATGAGGTGGTGGAGTTGCACATTATGTGAGAGCAACTGGAATGCATCAAGCTCTGCCTACAGCAGGATGAAGAGAGAGTTGAGAGCTTATGGGTAAGGATTAAAGGGCAGGCTACCATGGCTGATACTGTTGTGGGAGTTTGCTGCAGGCCACCTGATTGGGAATAAGGAATAGATGAAGCCTTCTACAGACAGATGGAAGTAGCCTCACAATCACAAGCCCTGTTTCTCATGGGGATTTCAACCACCCCGATGTCTGCTGAAAAGACCATACAGCTAGGCACAAACAGTCCATGAGGTTCCTGCAGAGCATTGATGACAACTTTTTGACACAGGTGGTCAAGGAGCTAACAAGGAGAGGTGTGCTACTGGATCTACTATTAACAAACAAAGAAGGGCTGGTTGGAGATGTGAAGGCTGAGAGCCTTGGCTGCAGTGACCGTGAGATGGTGGAGTTCAGTATCTTGTGAGGAGGAAGCCAGGCAAGAAATAGGATCACAACCCTGGACTTTAGGAGAGCAAACTTTGGCCTCTTTAAGGACCTACTTGGAGGAATCTCATGGGTCAGGGCCCTAGAAGGAAAGTGGGTCCAAAAGAGCTGGTCAGTATTCAAACATCATTTCCTCCAACCTGAAGACCAATGTATTTTTAAGAGCAAAAAGGCCAGCAAAGGGGGCAGGAGAACTGCATAGATGAGCAAGGGCGTCCTGGAAGGACTCAAATGGAAGAAGAAAGTATACGGAATGTGTAAAAGGGGACAGGTCACTTCGGAAGAATATAGGGACATTGTCAGAGGATGCAGTGATACAACAAGGAAGACCAAGGCTCATTTGGAGTTAAAGCTGGCAAGGGGTGTCAAGGACAACAAGAACAGCTTTTTCAAATATATCAATACCAGAAGGATGACTAAAGAAAATGTGAGCCTGCTGCTTAATGAGGTGGGTGCCCTGATGACAAAAGATACAGAGAAGGGAGAATTACTGAATACCTTCTTTGCTTCAGTCTTCACTGCTAAGATCAGCCCTCAGGAATTTCTGACCCTAGAGACAAGGGAGGAAGTCTGAAGAAAGGAGGGCTTTCCATTGATCAAAGAGGATCAGTTCAGAGATGTCTTAGGCAAACTTGACATCCACAAATCCATGGGCCCAGATGTGATGCATCCAGGAGTGCTGAGAGTGTTGGTGCATGTTATTGTTAGCCCACTCTCCATCATCTTTGAAAGGTCGTGGAGAACAGGAGAGGTGCCTGAGGACTGGAAGAAAGCCCATGTCACCCCAGTCTTCAAAAAGGGCAAGAGAAAGGTTCACTTAGAATCATACAATCATAGAACCATTAAGGTTGGAAAAACCTTCAAGATAATCTGATCCAACCGCCCCCCTATCACAAGTATCACCCACTAAACCATGTCCCTAAGTACCATGTCTAACTTTTCCCTAAACACCTCCAGGGATGGTGACGCCACCACTTCCCCAGGCAACTCATTCCAATGCCTGACTGCTCTTTCTGAGATGAAATGTCTCCTAATTTCCAACCTAAACCTCCCCTGGCACAACTTGAGGCTATTCCCTCTACTCTTATAACTAGTTACCTGTGAGAAGAGGCTGACACCCAGCTCCCCACAACTTCCTCTGAAGTGGTTGTAAAGAGCAATACGTTCTCCCCTGAGCCTCCTAGACACTTCACCCCAGCTTGGAGTCATCTGCAAACTTACTGAAGGTGCACTCAATTCCCTCAACCAAATCATCAATACAGATATTAAAGAGGATGGACCCCAACACCGATCCCTGGGGAACACCACTGGTGACCAGTCTCCAGCTGGATTTAACACCAATCACCACCAATCTCTGGGTCCAACTGTCTAGCTAATTTTTAATCCAGCAAAGGATTTCTTGCCGAGGTGATCGGCTCTGGGGCAGACGTGTTCTGCAGCGGAGCAGGGGATTGAGACAGGCAGGGCTTTTTTTTCGGCATCGAGGCCACTCGAAGCAGCCAAGGGAGCCGCCAGGACCCGGCAGCCCTCCTGAGGGAGGCTGACGAGGCGTAGGCGGAGCCAGCAGCGCCCCCTCCCCGGCCATTCAAAAGCAGCCCCTAGGGAGTGTGAGTGACCAGGAGCGCGGTGAACAGTGCGGGCAAACAGGGCGTGGCACGTCAGAAGGGCAGGGCGTGGCAGTTTGCAGGCAGTTCGCACAGGCAGGGTGAGCAGGCAGGGCCCCTCGCTGCTCTTTTGCAGTGGTCTTTCCTTTTGGTACTTGTAACATGCCTGTGAGGAACCTGGCCATGGTATCAACCAGGCAGAAAACCATGGCCTCCGCATCTCTTGTGGCCTCTCCAGCCGCAGTCACCGATGCGGCCACTCAGACAGAGGGCTCGGGGAAACACGCAGCCATCCAGGTCTTGGGCTGCAGGGTGTGCCCGAGCCTTCTGTTGGTATCCGACAGCAGTAGTGAGGGGTATGCATGTGGGCGGTGTGCCCAGATTGAAGAGCTGCTCAGCCAGGTAGCGGAGCTTTGGGAGGAGGTGTGCAGGCTCAGGAGCGTCAGGGAGTCAGAGAGGGAAATTGGCTGGTGGAGGTGTACTCTACCCTCCCTGAGACAGACTCACGAGCCTGCCATAGCACAAATGTCTCACGCTACACAGAAGACAAAAGTTCCCTCATCCCGCCAGGCAGTAGGAGGAGACCTAGGCCAAGGGGGGGAATGGAGGCAGGTTCCTGTTCGGGGTGGTAGGCGAGCCCTGTCCCTGCCCACCTCACCTTCCCATCTACCCTTATATAACAGGTATGAGGGTCTAGAACACAACAGTCAGAACAACGAAGCAGACAAAAGCCCGTCCCAGTTGGAGAGGATGCCTAAGGCAAGGCAACCTACCCCCCACATTGCTACATCAACTGTCAAAAAGAGAAAGAAGGGTTATTGTCATGGGGGACTCCCTTTTGAAAGGGACAGAGGGCCCAATATGCTGACCGGACCCAACCCCCAGGGAAGTCTGTTGCCTCCCCGGGGCTCGGGTGAGAGACTTCGCTAAGAAAGTCAAGTGCCTGGTACGGCCCACCGACTACTACCCACTACTGGTCTTTCAGGCTGGTAATGACGAGGTAGCAACAAGAAGTCCAAGAGTGATCAAAAGGGACTTTAGGGCTTTGGGGCGACTGCTTAAAGGATCAGGGACACAGGTTGTGTTTGCCTCTGTCCTTCCAATAGGGGGGATCGATGCTGACAAGCAGACTCATCACGTTAACACATGGCTTTGGGACTGGTGCAACCAGCAGAATGTTGGGTTTTTCGATCACGGGAAGGTCTACGCGACACCGGGCCTGCTGGCACCAGATGGGATGCGCCTCTCTCAGAGAGGGGTGAGGATTTTTGCTCAGGAGTTGGCAGCGCTGATAGATAGGGCTTTAAACTAGAGTTGAAGGGGGAAGGGGATAAAACCAGGCACGCCGGTGATGAGCTAAGGGATGGTGCGCTAGAATCAGAGGGACTGTGTGCTAGTGAGGCCCTTCGGTCGGCTCCATGAGGTGCTGTGTGTAGGGAGGCACATTTGAAGTGCTTCTACACAAACACACACAGTATGAGGAATAAAATGGATGAGCTAGAAGTCTTGGCCCAGTCCCACAGCTACGACATCATCGGCATAAGCGAAACCTGGTGGGATGAGTCGTGGCTGGTGTGTTGCAATAGATGGTTACAGGCTCTTCAGGAGGGACAAGCAGGGTAGGTGAGGTGGCAGGGTGGCAATGTATGTGAAGCATGGGCTGGACTGTGTGGAACTTCAAGTTGGCGATGGCAAAGTTGAGAGCCTCTGGGTAAGGATTAAGGGATGAACAAATAAAGGGGATGTTGTTGTGGGAGTCTATTACAGACCACCTGGCCAGGACGACAACGCCGATGAATTATTCTTTGCAGAACTAAGAGATGCCTCGAGATCAACTCCCCTTGTCCTAATGGGGGATTTCAACTTGCCAGACATCAACTGGGATCACCACACGGCTGATACGAGCAAGTCCAGGAGGTTCATAAAGCACCTAGATGATAACTTCTTGGTGCAGGTGCTAAGAGAGCCAACTAGGAAAGGTGCCCTCCTAGATCTGTTGCTGGAGAACAGAGAGGGTCTTGTGGGAGACGTGGCAACTGGCGGCCGTCTCGGTCACAGTGACCATGAAGTGGTTGAGTTTAGAATTTATGGTGACAGAAGGAAAACTGTCACCAAAACTTCAGCCCTGGATATGGGAGAGCAGACTTCAGGCTGCTCAGGGAACTAGTTAGTAAGGTCCCTTGGGAAACTGCTTTTGAAGGCATTGGCATCCATCAGTGCTGGTCCATCTTTAAGCACTGCCTCCTGAAAGCACAAGATCAGGCGATTCCAAAATATCGGAATTCAGGCAAGCGGGGCAGAAGGCCGGCCTGGCTGACCAGGGATCTTCTACTGGAGCTTAGGCGAAAAAAAGAAAGTGTATGGCTGCTGGAAGGAGGGACAGGCGACGAGGAAGGAATACAGGGATGCTGTTCGTGTTTGTAGGGAGAAAATTCGTGTGGCCAAAGTCCAACTAGAGTTGAAGCTGGCCATGTCTGTGGGAGACAATAAGAAAGTTTTTTTTAGATATGTGAACAGAAAAAGGAGAACCAAAGAAAACATAGGTCCGCTACTAGATGGGGAAGGTCTCCTCACAGACAATGACATAGGCAAAGCAGAGACATTCAACGCTTTCTTTGCCTCTGTCTTCAACACTGACGATGGACTTTGGGACCCAGGGTACCCTGAGCTGGAGGGCCATGATGGTGGGAATGACAAACTCCCAACTGACCCTGAACGTGTGTGGGATTTGCTGCTCCACCTGGATCCATACAAGTCCATGGGTCCAGATGGAATTCATCCCAGGGTGCTTAAAGAGCTGGCTGACGTCATCGTGGGACCTCTCTCAATTATTTTTCAACGATCTTGGGAATCTGGAGAGGTCCCATTGGACCAGAAGCTGGCAAGTGTTGTGCCAATTTTCAAGAAGGGTAAGAAAGAAGACCCTAGCAATTACAGGCCTGTCAGTCTCACATCAGTGCCTGGTAAAATTATGGAGAGGATGATCCATGAAGTTATTGAAGCGCACCTCGGGGACAATGCAGTCATTGGTCCCAGCCAACATGGGTTCATGAGGGGTAGGTCCTGCCTAACAAATTTGATTTCTTCTTATGATAAGATCACCCATCTAGTCGATCAAGGGAAACCAGCTGATGTGATCTCTTTGGACTTCAGAAAAGCTTTTGACACAGTTTCCCATAGGATCCTATTGGACAAAATGTCCAGCATACAACTAAACAAAAACATCATACGATGGGTGAGCAATTGGCTGATGGGCAGGGCTCAAAGGGTAGCGGTAAATGGGGCCACATCTGGCTGGCGGATGGTCACTAGTGGGGTCCCCCAAGGCTCCATTTTAGGGCCAGTCCCCTTCAATGTTTTTATAAATGGTTTGGATGTAGGAATAGAAGGTGTTTTGAGCAAATTTGCTGATGACACTAAACGTGGAGGAGTTGTGGACACGGGTGAGGGTGGAAAGGCCTTGCAGAGAGATCTGGACAGATTGGAGAGCTGGCCGGTCACCAGCCACATGAAGTTTAACAAAAGCAAGTGCCGGGTCCTGCACCTGGGACGGGGCAACCCTGGCTATACGTACAGACTGGGCGACGAGATGCTGGAGAGCAGCCCCGCAGAGAGGGTCTGGGGGTTGTGGTTGACAGCAAGTTGAATATGAGCCAGCAGTGTGCCCTGGCAGCCAGGAGGGCCAACCGTATCCTGGGATGCGTCAAGCACAGCATTGCCAGTTGGTCGAGGGAAGTGATTGTCCCGCTCTACTCTGCGCTGGTACGGCCTCACCTCGAGTACTGTGTGCAGTTCTGGGCGCCACAGTACAAAAAGGATGTGAAACTGTTGGAGAGTGTCCAGAGGAGGGCAACGAAGATGGTGAAGAGCCTAGAGGGGAAGACATATGAGGAGCGGCTGAGGTCACTTGGCCTGTTCAGCCTGGAGAAGAGGAGGCTGAGGGGGGACCTCATTGCAGTCTACGACTTCCTCACGAGGCGGGAGTGGAGAGGCAGGGGACCTATTCTCCGTTATCACCAGTGACAGGACCCGCGGGAACGGTGTTAAGCTGAGGCAGGGGAAGTTTAGGCTAGACATCAGGAAGAGGTTCTTCACCAAAAGGGTGGTTGCACACTGGAACAGGCTCCCCGGTGAAGTAGTCACTGCACCAAGCCTGTCTGAATTTAAGAAGAGATTGGACTGTGCACTTAGTCACATGGTCTAAAATGTTGGGTAGACCTGTGCGGTGCCAGGAGTTGGACTTGATGATCCTTATGGGTCCCTTCCTACTCAGGATATTCTATGATTCTATGACTCACCTGGAATGGTGGATAACAAAAAAGGGGCTATAAATTAAATAGAAGGCAGAAGAAAACAAAAGTATGGAACAATATCCTCAAAATGGATAGCAGAAACATTATTAAGTTTATTGAAGTGGATTGCATTAGATAGATTTATTTAAACATATTCCTATAAAGAAATTGATAACAAACAAACAAAAACGGCAAACAGAAGCCCTCCTGAATAGCACAAGAAGTCTAGCTTCCTGAGTAAATAAGTCAAGCATACAATCATGCTTCACTTTCCTGAAAATGAGTTTGTTAACTCCTTTTAATGCACCACTTGGACTTGTCCTATAAACAGCCTGCCAGAAAAAGATATTACCCCTCTGGTACCAACAGTAACACAAAAGCAGAAGAGAAAGAGAAGCATGAACTAGTAAACACAATAAGCCTCTGACCTCCATTAAATTTATTCAAGGTGTTGGAAGCAGGCACAATTCACTAACAAATAATGAATTTGATTGTCTTGTAGTTGTGATCACAAGAAGCAACACAGCGTAAGTTTATCGGTCCAAATGCCTTATTTTACTAAAACTAGATATAACCTCATGACAGCAGTATTTCTCTGGTAAATCTGGTGTGTATTAACTTCAATTAATAAGTACAATTAAAACACTGTATGGTGCTCTGTTTAAGGACTAAATGTTGAAAGTCAAACTGAAGAACACATTTCAAAGGACTCCTTGTTAATGGTCCAGCCAGGGCACAGAAATGCTGTACCCGTCTGACCAGAATAATATCCACATTTATTACTTGCCAGGGTTATTTTTTGAATGCTTATATATATATATATATATATGTGTGTGTGTGTGTGTATAAAATATATATATATTATATATATGTTATATATATATATTATACATATATGATATATATATATAATGCATATATATATAGATATATATAACCAAAAACAAACAAACAAACAAACAAACAAAACCATTGAAGGAATTTCAACCTCAACTAGCTGCTCTCTAGAATGACATAGAATCAGAGAACAGCCCAGGTTGGAAGTGACCTCATAGATCATCTAGTTCCAGTGCCTCTGCTATAGGCAGGGATAACACCCACTAGAACAGCCTGCTTAGGACCTCCTCTAACGTGGTCTTGAATACCTTCAGGGATGGGGCATCCACAAACTCTCTGGACAGGCTTTTCCAGTGCCTCATCACCCTCTGAGTGAAGAAATTCCTCCTTATCCCTAATCTAACTACCAACCCCCCTCCTTTTAGTTTAAAACAATTTCATCTTGTCCCATCATTATCTGCCTGTGTAAAGAGTTGCTCTCCATCGTTTTTATAAGCCTCTTTTAAGTATTAAAAAGCTGCAATGAGATCACCCTGGAGCCTTGTCTTCTTCATGCTGAAAACCCCCAGCTCTCTCAGCCTTTCTTCACAGGAGAGGGGCTCTGATCAACTTTGTGTCCCTCCTCTGGACCCTGTCTAACATGTCCACATCTTTCTTTTTCTGGGGACTGGATGCAGTACTCCAAATGGGCCTCATAAAGGCAGAGCAGAGGGGGACAATCACCTCCCTTGACCTGCTGACTGCTCCTCTTTTGATGCAGCCCAGGATGCAGTTGGCCATCTGGGCTGCAAGCATGCACTTCTGGCTAATGTCAAGACTTTCATCTACCAGAACCCCCAAGTCCTTCACTGCCAGGCTGCTCTCAATGACTTCTCCCAGTCTGGACTCATGTCCAGGATTGCTCTGTCCCAGTTGCAACACCTTGCACTTAGGCTTGTCAAACCTCTTGAGGCTCACATGGTCTCAGTTCTCAAGCTTGTCCAGGTCCTTTTGGGAAACTTCCCTTCCTTCCATTGTATCAACTGCACCACTCAGCTTGGTTTCATCTGCAAATTGGCTGAGGGTGCACTCGATCCCACTGTCTATGTTATTGATAAAGATATTAAACAGTACCAGTCCCAGGACAGACCCCTAAGGTACACCACTTGTCACCGGCCTGCACCTGGACATGGAGCCATTGACCACCACTCTGTCGGTGTGACCTTCAAGGCATTTCCTTATCCACTGAATGATCCACCCTTCAAATCCTTATCTGTCCAAGTTGGAGACCAGGATGTCATGTGTGACTGTGTCAAAGGCCTTACAGAAACCCAAGTATATGGCATTGTGCAGTCATCCCTTGTCAACTGATGTAGTCACTAAGACACACCTGTCTTCTGGAATAAAATATTCTTTGAGGTGGGTAGTTGATTATCATACCTCTTTATGAGAGAACAGCAAACCAAAAAGCTTCAGAGGAAGATCTATGCTATCAAATGCATTTTAAGGTATAGAAAATAAGAAATAGGAAAAAAATATTTTTTTTTAAAAAAAAAAAGAAAGG
Source organism: Cygnus atratus (assembly GCF_013377495.2). Classification (NCBI taxonomy): domain Eukaryota; kingdom Metazoa; phylum Chordata; class Aves; order Anseriformes; family Anatidae; genus Cygnus; species Cygnus atratus. Next base: position 32,502,033 of record NC_066396.1, on the reverse strand, counting down.
CTATTGCAAAGGAGGTGGTTTAGCTGTAGGCAACTGTCTGAAAATGAGCTTGGCCTTGGTTCAATGGTAGTGTTCTGATCTGGTGTCTTTCAAAAACCTGCCACCAGGAGTTTTTTAACCAGAGGAAGCAACATAGGGGACTGTGAATAATTTTCTACTTATAGAAAATAAAACCTTTTTCTCTGAAGTGTTACATAAGAATTTCTTTCTTTTTATTTCATTATTACAAGGCATGGGATTTTGTTTTTTGTTGTCTTTTTTTTTTTTTTTTTAAATTTGCTCTTCATTTCTATCTACTATCCTATTTTTCCTATTATTATTATTGTTAAGATTATTATTAAGATTATTGTTAATAATTTATTATTATTATTATTATTATGGCATACTGGTTTATGTTAAAACTTTTAATCACTTTCAATATTTCTGATGGATTTGAAGCTTAAAAGCTGTAAATTAGGAACTGTAAAGTTGCAAAAAGCAATTAAAAATGGAAGAAAACTATTTAAACTTCTGATATATTTATTTTATTCAGTGATGAAAAATGAAAGATTTTTTTAAAATCAGAATGGATTTTTTAGGTTTCGTTATTTTAATAGAAAATAGAGAAAAAAAAGTTTAGAAGATTTTTAACAAAACTATAAATTCTTCAAAAATATGTTACCACATTCCATTTTTATATTTGTAAATTGGTATAATGACAGTATTATACTTCCAGTTCATTTTTCCGCCCATAATATTATTGAAAGATTCTTATTTTTCTTACCTGAAAATAGACATAAGTTCTGATATTGTTAAGCTCTCCCAAAGGAGAAGACCACAGAATGATGGATTTTATTTTTTCTATATTATTTTCTCCGTGTTTTTGTTTTTATTTTTTATTTTATATTATTTATTTTATATATTTTATTTTATTTTACTTTATTTTATTTTATTTTATAATTGTGGTGAAACTTCCTAGGCACTTAGTCCTTTTTAATTGAAAATTGAATTATCTGTCTGGTTGTGTTTTCTGTTTTTTTGTTTGTTTTTTTCAATCTTAGCAGGAATGTTATACGATACTTTGTCTACACTCAGAATCATAGCTGAAATGACATTTTACATAGTCTTTTGTTTTAATGGAAGAGGACACAAAGATGATCAAAGCATACACAAGTGGCTTCATTCATCTCCTCCTGAGATATAGAATGTTATAATACATCATTTAATCTGTTAATGCTGCATTTAATGAAACCTTTCTATGGAGGGGAGGGGGAATAACAACAATAATAACAACAACAATAAATAATAATAATAATAATAATAATAATAATGCCTTTGTGCTTCTATATTAATTTATCTTCACATATGGAAGCATTAAAAAAAAAGAAGGTAAAGGAAGAACGGCTGTGGTCTGGCTAAAGTATTTAAGTGTGCAGTAAAGATACACATGAATTGCTGCAAAATGCGAAGCAGACCTTCTCAACTATTTCTGGAAACACTGATTTCCCTAGTTTCTGGGAAATGTTGATCAGGACAAATTGTACCTGAGAACTTCAGGACACTTCCAAAATTAAAACTGGAAAATATCTCCAGAAAATTCAATTACTCTGAACTAGAAGAAAATGAGGATCTACAAAGAAATGTGTTAGCACTGGCCAAACTAAAATCATTGAACAATTAGTTATTGAACTTAGTTATCTTTATTTGTTTTATTATTTTGTATGTATATCATAAACATTACTAAAGAATGCAAAGTGAATACTCTCTCTACTGAGAGAGACAATCCTGCAGAAGTCCATTTCAAACAAATGAGAAATAAATGGCAACATGAGATGGCTGATAGCAATCTTTATCAATGAGCATCTTTAATGCTTATCAGGTTACAGATGTTTAAGTGTATTCTGCTGGGCTAATATTCCCCATTTTGTTAAGAGTGTGCAGGTACAGAAATATATATATACATATATACACACATAAAGCTGAAAGCCTGTGCCCTAATTAAAAAAAAAAAAAAAAAAAAAAAAAAACACTTCAATTTTCCTAATCAGCCCATCAGCCTTTTCAGAAATCAAGACACTTTTTTTTTTTTTAAGTTGGATAAGCAGTTATCATAAAAATATTTTGCTAGTTTCTATTTCTTTATTGTGTTTTATTAAAATAAATTGTTAATTGTAGTAGTTCTTGGTTAAGAATTGTGGATCTGGTGATCTGGTGTTGGGATTTGCTTTTTTTTTGTTGTTGTTGTTGCTGTTGTTAGTTTGTATATAATTTCATGAGCCAAAGCATCACAATTTATATACCATCTAAAGCTTCTAGATGCAGTATGGTAATCCCTGTCAGCACTTTGCAAAAATGTCCTGTAAATATACCACATGTAGAAAATTCAGCAATTACATCTTCTTATCCATGTAACCCCTAATGTGGTTGTACTGATAAAAGATAATCTCACATTGGAATAGCTAATTGTAAAATCATTACGATCAAAAAAGATGTTTAGCTGTCTTGCATTATAGTGTTGAATCTCTCAATTTTCAAATGAAGAACATGAGTTTTTTAGTTTAATGAAGGTCTTCCTGTGTCAAAACTCCTAATGAACGCCATCTCTTTTTTTGTTGTTGTTGTTCCATTTTCCCAGCTTTTACACTTGAACCTTTCTTGAACAGATATTTTCCTAATATTGAAATCCATTGTTATTACTGAAGTGTTTCATTAGCTATTATCTTTGAATAAATGATGCTGTGCTGTGTTTCTTCACATTTCCCTGACACTATGAGAGCTGTTCATAATGTCTTAAAGTCTGTTAAACATAAGCACCCGTGTATACTGCAAAAACTAACATAGTAAAGGGGTTGTTTTACAAGAATACTAGAATTTATAATGTCTTTGATTTTTCCCCAACAGAAATTGTTCTGAATGACATACTGTATGAAATATTTTGGTAATTATAGAAGAATGTAATTGTATTGGTCGCTAATAACAATTTTTTTATGGCTTTATGCAGCTTCTTTTACCATCACGGCTTTCAGCAAAGTAACTATATGATTACTTTATTTAAACTCAAAGTTTTGCTCCTGAAGAGACAGCACAGATGGTTGTTACTGGTTTTGGTATCTTCTGTCACATCAGTTTGGACATATCTGGATCAGAGGACAAAGAGAACTTGGAAATCTAAAGTATCTTTTGCATTTACTGAGCTTTATCTACTTTTACTATTAAGGAAGACTACAGCTCCTTTGAAGTTTTGGAACTCTTTTGGGGAACCCTTATGGCTAGTGTCACTTATGTAAACCGAAGGAATGACATTTTCTAATTTGCCCATTTCTTGTCACATGATGGTCTGGCATTTATGCCTGTGGTCCTCTAACAAAGGTAAAATATTTCCTCTGTATTCATTATTTGTGGATATTGAAAAAGGCTATGTTGCACCTTGGGGTGCAGTTGAAGGTAGGCAAAAGTACTTCTTACTTGGTTCACAGTGGCATTACCTTTGTTTATTATTTGGTTGGGCCTGCAGTGTCTCAGGGATCAGCAGGAGTGCTGTGCACAAAATATGTTTCTTAATATTCCCAAGGAAACAAATGAACTATGAAAGTTTCAGTCTTAAAATAGCAAAGTAAACAAGCAAAAAGACAATAACCAGGAGCAACTGAAAGAAGATAGCATCTGGATTGAAAAGGCTGTAATATTATACTGTATAATACAAAAAAAAAAAAAAAAAAAAAAAAAAAAAAAGATAGATAGATAGATGAGGCAAACTGTCTAATTTAGAAAAACTCTGGAAACTGTCTGCAAGACATTGATGGATTTCAGTGCAATGTCAACATTATTTAAGATGGCTTCCACAACTTTAATACTTTTAGAATAATAATGCTTTAACTAAAGTATGGCTAGCAAAGCAACTACATGTTAGTTGCTATGTTAGTTGTATTCAGTATTTTTTGTAGTTGTTTATTGATTTTCTTTTTTTTTATTTTTTAAAAAAAGTCTTTTATTTATTTATTTAGATAGATAGATAGATAGAATAGAAGATTGGCATAGTTAACTGCAAAAACATTTGAAAGAGGTTTTGGAAAGGGCTAAGAAAAGAATACTCAGGGGAAATCTACACACAGTTACCTAAATTTTAATGGCTCATCCATAGCAATATTTTTTACCCTGAAACAGTAATTTCTTTTTTATCTTTAGAAAAAAAGAGGACAATAATCTAAGTAGGTTGTATGTTTTATATAAAAATTTGTTCACTCTCTTAGCATTTAAGACACGAAAATAGAGGTGTGTTAACATAATGAATGGTTCCGTCCTTAATACTGCTGGTCATCAGGTGATTTCTAATGGGGCAAGAAGATGACCAAGCTGTTCTGTAGTTAGATATCTTATATCTTCTGTGCCAGATGGCACTAACTATTCTTGGAAACAAGATGCTAAACTAAAGAGAACTTGGGTCAGTTCCAGGAAAAGTAGTTCATACATATTGCAATTTCATATTGTTAATAATAGGCCCAGGTTCATATGAAAGTTTTATGCAGTTAGCTGTGTTTTAAGGCAATAGCCTTAAAACATTTATAATGTTCTTTCATCTAGCATATACTTGACCAAAACTAAATGAAAAACAGTATCTGTATTTATATGATTTTAAAATTTGAGTACTAAGGCTATTATTTCTTATTGTTTGTCAACAATGTGTAGAGAGGAATTAAGAACTCATCTTACAGACTGCAATCAGAAAATGTAATGTCATTAATTATTACAATATTATTTAAGAATTTCCAAAATCATGATATCATGATATCATAATCAGAGTACCTAGTATTTTTATTTTTATTATTTTTATTTTTATTTATTTTTATTTTTATTTTTATTTGATTGATGAAGTTAACATTCAAGTATACAGCTATTGAGAAGGTGAGGTGATGGCATGTGAAAATGATGGTCTAGGAGGATCCATTCTTTGTCAGTCAGTACCTTTATTGGTTCAGTTTTTGCATGGCTGTTTCCACCAATCAATCATCAGAGATTTACTTCAGTGGAACAAAGCACAAAACAAAATACACCTATCTGTTCCACAAAGATGACAAGGGCATTAAAATAAGCCCTGATGATTGAGGACATCCTTTACTATGGGACCATGAGGTCACCTTTGTTACAACTAAAACTATGATGTCATCAAGATAATTTGTATCCTATCACTAGCAAAAGACAAAGCTAGTAGAAATGTGTACAAAAAGTATGATTTTATTCTTTCCTGTGTTGTAACCCAGTCAGGCTCAAGCTCACTAGGGAAAGATGTAAAGATGCCCATTTTGAAAGCAAAATTTACCAGACAATGTGTCTCTCATTTGTTATATTCTCTCTAAATCAGGTTACAATGATAAATCTGGTTATTTAGGGTGTCTCTTTGGCAGGCTGTGCTTTGATTAGGAAATTCATCTTTGATATGCCCAAAAAGATATTCTTCATGAACAATAGTTGGCAGTTTGGTTCACAAACGTACTGTGAATGCTATATTGTATTGAGTAGGTAGGTGATAGACACAGAGAGTGAAATCAGCTATCATTTATGCTCCTTAATAAATGACCGTACCCTCTACCAACAAAATATAGCCTTCAGTATACAAGGGAAAGGATGTTGTAGACTCAGGAAAGAATGGAGTCCTTTTCACAATAAATAAGATTTATCAAGATCTTCATAAAAACAAGGTTTGTGTTAAACAACATCCACTGGAAGTCTACGGAATAGACAAAGTAAGATGGATGCTGATTGTACTGGAAACCGTGTGAGACAAGTGGCCTGAAGTTATGCATGAATGCACACATCTCTAGTTGAATGGCCTAGATTTACATTAGACCTGTGTGAAGTATTAGTTACAAAACTTAAAACACTCTCAAATTCAACTCTTTGATTTTTCAACTGCCTCAGAAACAGCAATGCAACTTTATACACTACCTATTTTCTCTGGATTTCAGCCAAAATTTAAATATAGCTTTTAATGGTAAATGTTTGATTTTTAGATTACTTTCTTGGCTTTTATTACAAGGTAGAAGTTATGCAGTTTTCCTTTAGGATGCTTTATTATCTGTGCCCACACCATATACGGAAAAGAGTCAGGATGGAATACCTAGGCCACAAAATAAATAAATAAATAAATAAATTCTGAAATTGCCATTATTGATACTTGTCCTTGAAATTTTACTAACTAAAAAAAACATTATTTTATCAAATCTAATAGAATCAAAGAGTGCATTTTATACAATTTTATGTGGAAAATATCAGTTGCCATTTAATATTATGGGACAAATAAAACTGTGGGGAATAAAATTTACCAAAAAGAATTTGTAGGGATTCGTTTTATGGATGAATCAGTCTTTTCCTTATGCATTAAATCCATACAAATATATAACCAGTTATTGAAACATGATATATTATACTGCAGTGGTACAAGCTGTACTGCCAGAATGCACTGAGGACACATGGAGCAGATTTAAGGTTTTACACCACTGCATCCTAAAACAACTCTCCCTGGTGTAAACATTTAGAACAGTCTCTCAAATAATAGAAAATTACTATACCATATCTCCTTTATTTTTTGCAGAATATGTTTGGTACTTATGCAATACTGTTAGTATTATTATCAAGGATTGTTACTATTATCACAAACTAACCTGTGGGCTGGTCATTTTCAATATGTGCACATCAGCTGCTACCAGCTCCTTTCATTCATACGCTGTTTCTACTCACATTTCACAGTCACTTACATATTATATTATCTACAATGAAAAGAAAGGTCGGTTGAAATAACTAAGGCCCTCATGACCTGATTTTACTTTATCCTAATTGTCCCATTCATGAATGGGAAGTGATATCCACAAAGCATTTTTGGCAACAAACAGATTTTCATATCAAACAGTAGTACTATTATATACAGTAGTTTTCAACAGCATCTGCTGTACTTTTCCTGCATAGAATCATAGGATCATTAAATAGTTTGGGTTGGAAGCGACCTCATAGAGCATCTAGTTCCAACCCCTCTGCTATAGGCAGGGATAACACCCACTAGAACAGGCTGTTTAGAGCCTCATACAACGTGGTCTTGAACAGCTCCAGGGATGGGTCCTTTTAGGTAACATCCCTTTCTTCCATTGTATCAACTGCACCACTCAGCTTGGTGTCATCTGCAAACTGGCTGAGGGTGCACTCAATCCCACTGTCTATGTTATTGATAAAGACATTAAACAGTACTGGTCCCAGGACAGACCCCTCAGGTACACCACTCATCACCAGAAACATCTTTGGAAACATAAAGCTGTTATATAATGCTTTGGTTTTGACCCTGCCTTTCCATTAAACTCTAGGACAAACAGGGTTGTGTTTTGTTGTTGTTGTTGTTTTAATTTTGTTTTGTTTTGTTTTGTTTTTAGGAAGCTTACAGATATTTAGTAATAAATAAGGCTACTGCCGTTAAAGATAAAAAATGTTTTTACAAATACATCAACACAAAAAGGAGGACTAAGGAGAATCTCCATCCTTTACTGGATGTGGGGGGAAACTTAGTTACAAGGGATGAGGAAAAGGCTGAGGTACTCAATGCCTTCTTTGCCTCAGTCTTTAGCGGCAAGACCAGTTGCTCTCTGGATACCCAGTACCCTGAGCTGGTGGAAGGGGATGGGGAGCAGGATGTGGCCCTCACAATCCACGAGGAAATGGTTGGCGACCTGCTACAGCACTTGGATGTACGCAAGTCGATGGGGCCAGATGAGATCCACCCGAGGGTACTGAGACAACTGGCAGAGGAGCTGGCCAAGCCGCTTTCCATCACTTATTGGCAGTCCTGGCTATCAGGAGAGGTCCCAGTCGACTGGCGGCTAGCAAATGTGACGCCCATCTACAAGAAGGGCCGGAGGGTAGACCTGGGGAACTATAGGCCTGTTAGTTTGACCTCAGTGCCAGGGAAGCTCATGGAGCAGATTATCTTGAGTGTCATCACGTGGAACTTGAAGGGCAACCAGGCGATCAGGCCCAGTCAGCATGGGTTTATGAAAGGCAGGTCCTGCTTGACGAACCTGATCTCCTTCTATGACAAAGTGACGCGCCTGGTGGATGAGAGGAAGGCTGTGGATGTGATCTACCTTGACTTCAGTAAGGCTTTTGACACCATTTCCCATAACATTCTCCTCGAGAAACTGGCTGCTTGTGGCTTGGACTGGCATACACTTCGTTGGGTTAAAAACTGGCTGGATGGCCGGGCCGAAAGAGTTGTGGTGAATGGAGTCAAATCCAGTTGGAGGCTGGTTACTAGTGGAGTCCCCCAGGTCTAAGTGCTGGGGCCGGTCCTCTTTAATGTCTTTATTGATGACCTGGATGAGGGGATTGAGTGCACCCTCAGTAAGTTTGCAGATGACACCAAGTTAGGTGAGTGTGTCGATCTGCTCGAGGGAAGGAAGGCTCTGCAGGAGGATCTGGATAGGCTGAACCGATGGGCTGAGGTCAACTGTATGAAGTTCAACAAGGCCAAGTGCCGGGTCCTGCACCTGGGGCGCAACAACCCCAAGCAGCGCTACAGGCTGGGAGATGAGTGGTTGGAAAGCTGCCTGGCAGAGAAGGACCTGGGAATACTGGTTGATAGGCAGCTGAATATGAGGCAGCAGTGTGCTCAGGTGGCCAAGAAGGCCAACAGCATCCTGGCTTGTATAAGAAGCAGTGTGGCCAGCAGGTCTAGGGAAGTGATTGTCCCCCTGTACTCGGCTCTGGTGAGGCCGCACCTCAAGTACTGTGTTCAGTTTTGGGCCCCTCGCTACAAGAAGGACATGGAGGTGCTCGAGCGAGTCCAGAGAAGGGCAACGAGGCTGGTGTGGGGTCTGGAGATCAAGTCTTACGAGGAGCAGCTGAGGGAGCTGGGGTTGTTTAGCCTGGAGAAGAGGAGACTCAGGGGCGACCTCATCGCTCTCTATAGGTACCTTAAAGGAGGCTGTAGAGAGGTGGGGGTTGGTCTATTCTCCCACGTGCCTGGTGACAGGACGAGGGGGAATGGGCTCAAGTTGCGCCAGGGGAGGTTTAGGTTGGATATTAGGAAGAACTTCTTTACCGAAAGGGTTGTTAGGCATTGGAATGGGCTGCCCAGGGAAGTTGTTGAGTCACCATCCCTGGAGGTCTTTAAAAGACGTTTAGATGTAGTCCTTAGTGATATGGGTTAGTGGAGGTCTTGTTAGTGTTAGGACAGAGGTTGGACTCAGTGATCTTGGAGGTCTCTTCCAACCTAGACGATTCTGTGATTCTGTGATTCTGTGAAATTGTGGGACAGTTTTCAAGCTTTAAGCTGGTTTATTAGAGGAACAAGGAGGAGACCTTGAATATGTAAGGCAATGATGACAAACAGACTTTGCAGTATTCCCTAATGCATTCCCTAATGCATTATTTGCAACTTTTAGCAACTTTTTCTCCCTAGCCATGCGTATTGTTTGCTATTATCACACCATATTCTGAAGGTGGAGATTCAATACCAAATAAGGTTTGGAGGACGATAATTTACAGTAAGGTGACCAATATGTCCCTTGTAATATGATAATTCAGTACGTAATATGATAATTTGGTGCAAGAAGGACATAGAACTACTGGAGCAAGTTCAAAGGAGGGTTATGGAGACGATTAGAGGACTGGAGCACCTGTAGTATGAGGACAGGCTGAAACAACTGGGCCTGTTTAGCTTGGGAAAGAGAGCAACCTGTTCAATGGCAGGGAGTTTGGGGCTGGTTCCTTTCAACTGAAACCATTCTATGATTCTGTGATTTTGCTGTCATCAAAACTTGGGCTGTGTCTGTGAATTTAGCAGTATCTCTTCAAGACCCAACTCCTGGAGTAATGAGTATGAGGAGCAGTTGAGGGAGCTGGGTTTGTTTAGCCTGGAGGAAAGAAGACTCAGAGGAGACCTTATTGTACTTTACAATTACCTTAAAGGAGGTTGTAGCAAGGTGGAGATCTGGCTCTCTCCCAGGCACCAAGGATAAGACAAGAGGAAATGGCCTCAAGTTGCACCAGGGGAGGTTTAGGGTGGATATTAGGAGAAATTTCTTTACTGAAGGGTTTGTGTAGCATTGGAACAGGCTACTTAGGGAAGTGGTTGAGTCACCATCCCTGGAGGTCTTCAAGAAACATGTAGATGCAGAACTTAGTAGCATGATTTGGTGGTGTACTTGTCAGTACTAGATTAAAGATTGGACTAGATGATCTTGGTGGTCTTTTCTAACTTGAATGATTCTAAGACTGAGGGGAGACCTCATTAATGTATATAAATATCTGAGGGGAAGGTGTTGAGAGGATGGAGCCGGTCTCTTTTCAGTTGTGCCTAGTGATGGGACAAGAGGCAAAGGGCACAAACTGAAGCACAGGAGATTCCATCTCAATATGATGGGGCACTTCTTTACTGTGAGGGTGACAGAGCACTGGAACGGGTTACCCAGAGAGGTTGTGGAGTCTTCTGTGGAGATATTCAAAACCCGCCTGTATGCTATCCTGCACGATGTGCTCTAGGTGATCCTGCTCGGCCAGGGATTTGGACTAGATGATCTTCAAAGGTCCCTTCCTACCTTGTCCATTCTGTGATTCTGTGATAATAAAAACATTCATTTCCAAAGAAGAGCATGTCATATATTAGTTTTTTGTTACTTAGAAAAAATGGTGTTGCATTTTTCTTCAATAGAATTGCTGAAACATCAAACTATCTCATTCAGAATACTATGATATCTCATGATTATAATACATTATGATTATGAATTTATGGTTAAGTATTGTCTGCAATTCTGGCACAACATAACAAATAGTAGTGCGATTAATGATTATTGTACAAGAGTTAGTTTGGAAGAGATGGTCAGGTGTTTATTGTCTAACAGCAAAATGGCAGAAGCAAGCAACTGGGCACCTGTCTTTGGATCTCCTTTGTATCCACCTCCTGTTTTCTTAATGTGTATCTGACACTGGTTCATCAAAGGAAAAAGGAAAACTGTTAAATAATGTTGACAGGAGAAGATAAGGAAAAAATAAATAAATAAATATTCCAGACAGAATGACCTCCTTGGAAAAACTTGCTTCATTTTCTCTTCTAACAATGTGTGTCTCAGTTAACCTGTTGGAGACTTCTCAGTGGTATTGTAAATTGGCATAGTTTTAGAGTCAAAAATTAGTCATTTATCCACGGCCAGTGACAAGTCTGTGTATTAATGCATTTTTCATAACATTCGCCAAGCTCTAAGCTCCCAGTGTTCGTTTTCCAATATTTCAAAATCAAGTAAAAAAATAAAATAAAATAACATATCTTCTGAAATTTCCATCTGATTCACAACAAGAAAGACAGACACCTTCTTAGCAGTAAATAGTTTAATAACTACCACTACATAGTCTTAATTCTCAGTATTTTTCCATACGGAAACTTTTTACCCTAAAATTCAGACTACATCATGACATTGTTTATTACGTCCCAGGATAATCATGTATTTCACTCCCACTTTGGCCTTTGATGCAGGTGTCTTCCAACAGAATCATGCCA
>NC_066396.1:32165521-32185521 GCF_013377495.2 Cygnus atratus | reverse complement strand
CCATTTTTTTTTTTTTAATTATTATATTTTTTTTTTCCAGTGGTCTTTGGAATCTGGAAAGGTCCAATTTGACTGGAAGCCTACAAATATGGTCCCAGTTTTTCAGAGATCTTGATAGATTAAAAGGCTGGGCAATCACCAAATCTATGAATTTTAACAAGAGCAAGTGATGCTGCACCTGGGATGGGGTAATCCTGGATATACACACCTGGATATATATATGTATCAGCGTTCATTAAGCACAGCATAACTAACTGGTTGAGGGTAGTGGTAGTCCCGCTCTGGTTGGCACTGATGTGGCTTCACCTTGAGTACCATGTGTAGTTTTGGGCACCACAATATCAGAGGGACATAAAACTGTTAAAGTATTCAAAGAAGGCAACAAAGATGGTGAAAATTCTAGAGGACATGATTTATGAGGAGTGGCTGAGGTCATTTGGTTTGTTCAGTGTAGGGAAGAGATTAAGGGGGAGCAGAGAGGAAAGCATTTGTTCTCTTCTTTCTGGTGACCAGTGATAGAACCAGAGGGAACAGGGAAGGGAACTTACAACAGAAGGAATACCAGTGGGAACATACGACAGGGAAGTTGTCTTAGCAGCAAGACTGCCAGAGTTCAAGAAGCATTTGGACAATGCTCTCAGACCTATGGTTTAATTTTTTGGTCATCCTGTGTGGAGACAGAAGTTGGACTCAGTGATCCTTGTGGGTCTTTTCCAACTTGGGATACTCTATGATACTAAATTATGAATATCTAGCAACCAAAACAAACCAAATATCTAACCAAATATCTATTATGAATATCTAGCAAACCAAAACCTTTGCCTGAAGGGTCAAAAAAGCCAACATATTCCACAAGAGCAGAAAGGAAGGAAGGTAAGAAGAGGAAGAAGAAAGAGAAAAAAGAGAAAGTGAAATTAAAAAGGATAGAAATTTTGATTGATAGAAATGTCATTGTCTCAAAAGCAATTATCTTTTCCCTCTACACTATAAATATGAATTCAGAACAATGTGGAGTGAAGCTAGGGGACAAATAAACACATCCAAAAGCAAATTATGAAGATAAGCATAACTAAAAGGAAAAGCACTTTTTAAATTGCTTCTTCCTACAGTGACATTCACATGTATGCAGTAAAGATGGTTCCTGCATTCAGTGTGTAATTAACAATTTCATCAGGTTTTGTTAGGGTAGTTTGTAGGACTTCTACTAGCCTGACTTCTAGTTAGAAAGAGTTGAATAAGTAGCGTTAGAATGGACATCCGTATCGTAGGGATTAACATTTTTTGGCAAAAAACAAGCAGATAAGTTTGGTACTGGCATTTTGTTTTCACCAACTGTAGTTTTATAAAAGTTAATTTACTGATTAACGTCTTGTCTATGCATGTATTACAGGTTTTGGTAATATCTCTTTTGTACTTACGTACTAAATTTTCATACGTAAAATTATGAAGATAGATTTTTATTCTAAAAATAGTACTTTGAAACAGTTGTATTAGCACAGTGTCATAGCAAGAAAGTGTAATTAAGGCTTTTTAAGGCACAATTGTTTTTGCATTAACACTCTAATCAGAAAATATTCATATAATTTAATATATAACCATTTTATTTATGATCTAGACTGTTTTACATCTGAGAGGATTACTCTAGTAACGCCACTTATTTTTAATGATAGTGGCTTGAGGAATTTATTTAGATTCAGTGTACTACCTTTTCTTGAACCCTTTAAATCAATTGGTATGCAGATATGCAAATTATACTTTATATTTATTTTTTAACTGTTATTATTATTTTTTTTTCCAGGGAAAACTTGAAGAGTCTTACACTTTTCATCCTCCAGTCATTGATTGTGCTGTGAGGACACTGTGGTGAGGTGGTAAGTTGATTTAGATCTTTTTTGATCAGTTAAAGTGTCATTTCAGATTTAATTGGTAAAATACTATCCTTTTAGAGTTTACAGTGTCTGTGTAACAAAAGTTGAGAATTGTCTTCCTTGTTTTTTTGGCAAACCCCAAAATTTTAAGTCTACAATTAACTTGTTATGTAGGAAGTCTGAATTGTATTAGATTTAATCTATATTTACAATTTCAACTTCATATCATATAAACAGCACAGTTGTTCACTCATACTCAATGCCTACTTTCCAGAAATCCTAAGTTTCTCTATGTCTCGAAATCGGGTGATAACTGTAATTACTTATGTAGAGCTTGCATCCCTCAGCAATGTTTGATACTGACTTTTATCTTCATAGGTTCCACCCCACCCCATTCCCTACCCCTCACTCCCACCACTATAGTATGACAACTGGGTAAAGGCTTTTCTTTTCCTGAATGCAAGAAAAAGAGATAGATTTAAGAAGTGACTGCGTTCCCTGGCTGAGTAAATTTTATGAAGACCTAATAAATTATATCATGAGCTCAGCTGATCTTGGCAGCAAACTAATAACACGTACAACAGTCTAATTTATATAAATTTTTAGGGGCAAGTGTGCTTTCTAAAAGAGATTTCTTTAAAATTTTTACTTTTAGACCCGTAGCAAAGATAACAGGAGAGATTGTGGTGACCACCTATTTCTACGTGTTAGAACAATTCTGAGTAATGAGCAGTCCAGTAGTCACTGGACTAGTCATTGTTTAACTCACAATTCAGATAATTAAGACAGTTGTTTTCTGGTTTTATGTATTATAATTATTTTTTCCTGTTCTCCAGATGTTTAACCAGCCTTAATATATCATACTCATTTTATTTTGCTACAGACTGAGAGTTAATGTTAGTACTGGAGCTTGAGTACTAAAAAATACAGATCTTGATCTTTCAGTGAGATATCATATGGCTTTTGTTGAGATAAACACTTTTTTTTTTTTTTTCTTAACTATTTCACATAGGAAATATAGGAACAGAAATTGGTATTATATGAAGTACATCAATTGCAGAGCTAAGATGCTAAAATGTAGCATGAATTCTTATTCTTTACTTTGTTATATTCTCATTTCTACACAGATAATTTAAAAAATAAACAGGCTAAATCATAAGTGACATTAAAATATAAAGATCACCCAGTCCAGAGTATGTTATTGTGTTAGTCTTCTGAACGGCTTCTGATTGTGATACCCATTCAGATATAATGTCATCTACTACATTTTTATCTGAAAACAAAAGTGATTTCCCACAAGCAGTGTCTATTTATTTGAGTGAATATTACAATAAAATTCCACTTTGATTAAAATAAATAAATAAATAAATAAAATTGAAAGATTTTTTTCTTGCCTTTGAAAAATCAGTAGCAGATTAAAGTATGATCTGAATCATGCCATCTGGTCATCCTCTAATTTACTTAGATAAAATATAAATTACTTTAATTGAAAGTAATAGGATTATCCCCTCTTTATTATAAAATTTGAAATAGTTTCCACGCAATAATGTATTTTGCCCAAATTAAAAAAAACATGTTCTTAAATCCTGTTCACATTCTTTAACTAAAATCCAAGAAATTCAAATCCAATTTATTTTTTATTTCTCTTTCACTAGTGTTTATTTGATTAAATGTGAAGTTAGTATTAATACTTACATTTCACACTTATAGAGGCCTTTATCCCTGTAGTTAGACAGCTGCTATTTTCTTTTGAGATAGTAAATCTTGAATAAAGGTATTTTCTCATAATTTCCTGTCTCTTTATCATTCACAAGAAATTTCCTTGAATTAATCAATAATAATAAAAAGAGAATGGGAAGAAAATAATAGAAATAAATAAATGCATGACTACAACTTATACCAAAGTTTTTATTATTTTAGCTTTGGTTTATAATTGACTTTTATAATTCTGAATTTAATGTTGGATACACAATGAAATACAATTTTCAATGTCCATGTATTTTCTATTTCAAATGTTATGGAAAAAATCATTCTGAATTATGCGAACTTCATCTCCTGCACAAATTAATTTAGCAAAAGTTTCTAAAAAAAATAAATAAATAAAATAAAATAAAATAAAATAAAATAAAATAAAAAAATAAAACTAAAAAGGCTATTCAAACCAGAATAGATGTTTCTTCTGTTGTGTATCCATTTATTTAAACAGAAATATGGTGTTTCATCTTTCTCTGTTTGGTAAGCACTGTCGCAACTTTGACAATGTCAGCACGCTAATCCTTGCAATGGCAGAAACATAAAAACTCAATTCAGACTTCAACATCTCTCAGATTGCATGTGTGAACTTGAATGAACACTAATTTAAATGATAATTGAGGTACTTCCAAAGAGAGAAAATATATCCTCATGATTTAAAATAAATTTCTTGTAGTTTATGAAAAAGTTGGAAAGTGTACGTATAAGCAAATAAGATGCAATATTTTACCTTTGTTGATCATAGAAGAAACTTTGTAAGGTTATTTTGATAAAATTTATATTATGAATAAAAATACATGAGTATTAAATTAATGTATTAAAATTCTAGCCCTGAGAGTTTTGTAGCGCAGCAAGCCAAAATTAGAATATTACACCTGTAACCTCTAGGCCATATTTCTGAAGCCAGTCTAGATCAGTTGAGTTTGAACATTACTTTAACTTGACAGCTATTTGGTTCTCTGAAATGTGTTGGTGGAGTGAGTTCAAATGCTGAAGATAAAGAACCACATTACAAAACTATTGCATGTTATGACAATGATTCATATCTTGCAATCACACCAGAAGGGTCAATGCCCAGATATCTGTGTAGAGTCAACTGTACCTCAAATCAAAAAACAGGTCTTGTGGATCAAAATTGTACATTGTGGAAAAATAATCATCATCCCCCACACAGCTGGCAGTACTTTAGTTGTGGTTAAAAAAATCCATTTCATTTAGCCACTTACATCAGCACAAAAGTCACTTTATCACTTAATTAAGCTCACAATTATGGAGAAAAAGAACTAGGGGGTAGGGGAAGAGCAACTGACACCATCTACCTGGACGTGTGAAAAGCATTTGACACTGTTCCGCATGATATCCTTGTCTAGATTGGAGAGACATGGATTTGATGGATGGACCACTCAGTGGGTAAGGAATTGGCTGGATGGTTCCACTCAAAGTTTTGCGGTCATCGGCTCAGTGTCCGGTAATAAGTGGTGTTCCTCAGGGGTCATTACTGGGACTGGCTTTGTTTAAAGCCTGTGTTGGTGACATGAAAAGTGTGCACCCCATCAAGTTTGCCAATGACACCAAGCTGTGTGGTGCAGTTGACATGCTGGAGGGAAGGGATGGCATCCAGAAGGACTTAGACGTTCTTGAGAGGTAGGCCTGTGCGAACCTCATGAAGTTCCACAAGGCCAAGTTCAAGGTCCTACACCTGGACTCAGCAATGCCAGGCACATTGTGGAGAATGATTTCTTGGAGAATGGGTTGAGAGCAGCCTTCAGTTAAGGATCTGGGGTCACTGGTTGATGAGAAGCTCAATAGGAGCTAGCATGTGCACTTCCAGCCAAGAAAGTCAACAGATTCCTGGACTGCATCAAAAGAAACATGGCCAGAAGGTCAATGGAGGTGATTCTTCCCCTTTGCTCTTGTGGGACACCATCTAACATACTGCATTCAGTTCTGGGGCCCCCAGCATAAGAAGGATATAGACATATTAGAATGAGTCCAGAGGAGGGCCATAAAGATGATCAGAGGGCTGGAGCACCTCTCCTATGAAGACAGGCTGAGAGAGCTGGGGATATTCAGCCTGCAGGTGATAAGACTCCAGTGAGACCTTATAGCAGCCTTCCAGTACATAAAGGGGGCCTACAGGAAAGCTGGGGAGAGACTCTTTATCAGGGAGTGTAGTGATAGGACAAGGAGTAACGGTTATAAACTAAAAGAGGGGAGGTTTAGATTAAATATAAGGAAGAAATTCTTTACAATGAGGATGGTGAGTTACTGGAACAGGTTGCCCAGAGAATTTGCTGTTACCACATCCCTGGAAGTGTTCAAGGCCAGGTTGGATGGGGCTTTAGATAACGTGGTGTCCTGGTTTCAGTTAGGACAGAGTTAATTTTCCTCCTAGTAGCTGGCAGGGTGCTATGTTTTGGATTAGAATGAGAAGAGCGCTGATAACATGCTGATGTTTTAATTGTTGTAGAGCAGTGCTTACACCAAGCCAAGGACTTTTCAGCTTCTCGCTCTGTCCTGCTAGCGAGCAGGCTAGGGATGCAGCAGGAGCTGGGAGCGGACAGACCCAGGACAGCTGACCCAAACTGGCCAAAGGGGTATTCCATACCATCTGACATCATGCTGAACAATATATAGGGGTGGCTAGCTGGGGTGGAGGGGAGGCCGGCTGCTCGGGGATAGGCTGGGCATCGGTCAGCGGGTGGTGAGCAATTGTATTGTGCATCACTTATTTCGTACACATTATTACTATTAATATTATTATTATTATTATTATTATTATTATTATTATTATTATTATTATTATTATTATTATTTTCCCTGTCTTAATAAACTGTCTTTATCTCAACTCACAGACTTCACTTTCCCGTTTCTCTCCCCCATCCCAGAGAGGGAGGGGGGAGGGTGAGCGAACGGCTGTGTGGTGTTTGGCTGCCAGCCGGGCTAAACCACAACACATGGTCTGGTGGGAGGTGTCCCTGCCCATGGCAGGGGTTTGGAGTTAGATGATCTTTAAGGTCCCTTCCAACCCAAACCATTCTGTGATTCTGTAAAATAGAAGGAAATATGTAATGCATTTTACTATCTGCATGCTGACTGTAGTAGCTGAGTCAGAAAAGATAATCTGTAGAGTTATAAACCAACTAATATAATTTGACAGAAAGAACACATTGCCTCTCTCCAAGTACGCTTTTACCTTTCATGACCAATTAGTTATGAACTCACTAAATTCAAGATCTGTGGTCTAATTGTGACATAATAATGTTTTTTTTTTTTTTTTTTCTCTTTTATTGTAAATGATTTTTTTAAGAAACATAACTTTGCAAATAACATTTTTACTGTGACCTATTATACGTATATGTCAATCATAAATATCTTATTCATACCTTATAATCACATGCTCACAGGTAAGTGAATATATTCACCAGTTTTCCTGATTGTTAGAATCATTTAAAGAAAAATATTGTTTATTTAACACAGTACATTTTAAGATCTTGCACTGTTTTGAGAGATGTTATTGCTGGAGAAGGGTGGATATATGACTAAAAAGTAATTTATCATTCACACAGAACAACTCCATATCTGAGTCATGATGTGTTGTGTGGCCCTCATGAAAAAACTGCAGTGAAAAAGCTGTTTTCCACTTGCATATTTTAGATTTGTTTTTTCATATTCATATTATATTATAGTTCTTATCTCAACAATATTATGGTATTGACTGAAAGTAATAGAAATTACAAGTACTGGGTATAAAATTAGCAACCTTCTAAGTCTAATTATCTCCTCTCTCTATATATATGTATATATATTATTTTAATAACCAATATTTTATTTTTTACAGAATAGCACCAGTTGATCTTGGTAAAAGTAGGCTTTATGTGCAAAACTGGACTAATGAACTGCCATGTGATCTAGAAAAGGTGCAGTCTCTCCGGTATAATCAGGGGTTGATCAGATATTCTGTGATTCTATGGTTCTACAGTTCTGTGTCCATGAGAAGCACAGGATCACCTCAGATATGTTTTTTTTGTTTGTTTGTTTGTTTTGTTTTGTTTTTAGCTTTTCTGTTTATCTGCTGTCCAAAGAAAAAAATACAGGTGTCTGGCGTATTTTGAACAAAATATCTATTCATACATAAAGTTTTTTCAGGAACACCTCACTTATGAAGACAGGCTAAGGAAGTCGTCTTTTTTTTTTTTCAGCATGAAGACAATGCTCTGGGGAGACCTTATAGTGTCCTTCCAGTACCTAAAGGGGGCCTACAAGAAAGCTGGAGAGGGATACTTTGTTAAGAAGTGTAATGATAGGACAAGGAGTAATAGTTTTGAACTAAAAGAGATTTATTTAGATTAGATATAAGGAAGAAATTCTTTACAATGAGGGTGGTGAGACACTGGAACAGAGACGTGGATGCCCCATCAAGGGGCAGGTTGGATGAGGCTTTGGATAACCTGGTCTAGTGGGAGGTGTCCCTGCCTATGGTGGGGCGGTTGGAATTAGATGATCTTTAAAGTCCTTTCCAACCCAAACCATTCTGTGATTCTATGACATATTAGCAAGCTCATATTAGTTCTAAAATTGGAATACGTAAACTATTTTTATTTACATGAGATAAAATGTATTTATCTAATTCATTGGAAAGATTAAGCAAAATACAAAAATTGTGATTCAAGAACACTAGTGAAGATTAATTACTACACGTGCATTTCTGGCTTAAAACCTAGCCAGAAAAAAAGAAAAAAAAAAAAAAAAGCTAGTCATTCCTAGCTTCTCACTTGATGGAAACTTAACTAGTTTCCTAAAGACTAGTACCAACATTCAGTTGTTGTTTTTTTGTAAGTCAGCTGATGAGTAATTATTTTTTTTTGTATGCGTCTGATAAGTCTCATATTATCCAAACATTATCCAGAATTACAGCTTTCCCTGTATTGTTTTAATGTCTCAAATACCATATTTATAATTGCTATTCATTAAATTCCAAATTGAAAATCTACATTAGGAAAAATAATCATTTCTAGAAAATCAAAAGACCTGATCCTGACTTCATATTGGTGTGTGAGCTATAGGTTAATTTGTGTGGAGCTTTTTTGTTTTTGTAAACAATAGTCAGGATTTACAAAATTTGAGCCTGAATTTTTAAATGATTTGTCTGTTTTTCATGCTTCTGTCATGAAGCTCTGCCTAAGGAAATAACACAATAGATAGTCATTATTTATGTTATGTTTTTGTTATACTTATATACAACATACATTATTTGATCTAAAATTTCTGACGTTTTCACTAAATGCCATAAAACTTGCTGCAATTTCTGCTAATTCAGAAGTGTATTTCAAAGAAACAGTGTGTATTACTACTTTTCCTCTGACTTTTCCTCTGAGTTATTTTCTTTTGAGTACTGTTCCCTTTGAGTTATTGTAGGTGAATTTGTTCTACTCCCACTCTTTCTTCACTTGTTTAAATATATATCTGAGATAGTAATAATAATTATAATATGTGAGTAAGCAGCTGTTAGCACACATATTTTTGTTGCTGAGAAATTCAATTAAAGACATTGCTAGCTAAACCAATCAAATAACAGGTAGCTCAGAAAAGGTCAGATCTGAATTATTGTTTCCCATAATAATTTCCCAAGTCATTAAGTTCATAAAAACCATTTGAAACTGAAGCTCATAAAAGTAAATTATGGAAAATGCCTTGGTACTTTGTGGGTATTCTAGAGTGTAAAGCTGTGTGACTCCCATGCATAATGTTCCTGCTAATATTGTCCAGGCTGAAACAAAGCTATAAATAGGATCTAGGTATTTTCATTATAAATGACTATTTTCAGGCCTAGCTCTAGTATGGAAGGTTTCCCTAATCTCCCCTGTCACCTCCCCCACAAACATAACATTTTCCCTTTTGTTTTTATTTTGAACTCTTTTGGAGTGTTTATGAATGAGACAACAGAACTCTTAATATACAATAACGAATAACGTCATTGAAATAAAGGTAGTAGCTTTTGAAACTCAGTAATTCAAAAGAGAGTCTAGAGAGTTCTATTTCCAAAGTTGTACTGTGAGCTCAAATTTTATCATTAATAAAAATGCAGATGCTGGGGGGGGGGGGGGGGAGTGAATCTTGAGATTAAGATATGATAAAACTGTAATTTAAACATTTAGTTACTCTTTGATCACACCTATTAAAAGCAACTTATGTCAATAGTGCCACTGGTGTGACTTCTGCTGTTCACACAACTGAGGTTTTCATAAGTCTCCGATTTGGCTCTTCTAACAATTGTAACAGCTAACAGAAGTCAGGTAAGAGCCTAAGCTAACCAGCCACAGAATTCCACAACTATGTAAGTGGGGAATTTAATGTAAACACTGTTTTTTTTTAAACAAAGTATTTTAATACACAATGCTGATTCAAAAAGAGTAAACCTTTTCTTCATGAAAATGAAGAAAATCATTTTCTTCTGAAGAAAATCAACCACAAGAAAAATAAATAGTGAAAACTAGGAGAAACCGATGTGCATCCAGGGATTAGAAGAGAGAAAACTACTGGGAACCAGATGGTCATTCCTCTGCAGTTAAAACATCTTGCTTTACCTCACTGTCTTGCACATGGAGAAATTGAACATATGTCTGTTAAAATATCTGAAGGAAAATTTATATTCACTGAAGCTTAAAAAAAATCACTTCCGTTTATTTTTTTTCCCCAGGTCTTATCTACCAGAAAAGAAAGAAAAATATAATGCTTTGTAACCACCAGGTGTTGACAAAACAATTTTCACCTCCCCTGCTTCCACACAAATATGGAAATACCTGATGTGTAATTACTCCAGAACAGTAATTAAGCTCACATTAACCAAAACAACTTCATAGTCCACTACAGATGTTCATTAAGGTGAAGAAAGGTGTAATTCTGCCTTTTTCAATTCAAGCTGTTTTAAAAGAGACATGGGATACTGACTATTTTGCTCATTCTATGGGATAAGCACAGCTTCCTTTATAAAAGCTTCATTTTAGTAGAAGAAAATGCTGCCTACTACATCTTTCATTATTCATACTCCTTTTTTTTTTTTTTTTTTTTAATGTAACATATTTGATGAATGGGTTTCTGAAAGGGAATAAAAGTTCCTGACACATTCAAACTAAAATATAATTAAATAATGTATCACTGAGAGATCTCAGAAGTTGATTTGGAATATGTGTTTTTTTTTTCCTTCTTGTCAATCTTTATTGGCTGGTACATGCTCAAGGCTTCCTTTGAAAATATAAGCGTGCAGTTGTGAGTTTTTATCTCAAATTGTACAAAGTTGAAAATTTGCCCTCACACATTCAGATTATTTTGTTGTCACTGACACTTATCATATTTGTCTGACATTACATGCATTAAAATAGGCATGTTTTTTTGAATTGCATTCAATATTCAAAGTTTAAGTAAACAGTAGACAGTGTTAAAACATTTGAGTTTATTCTATATATACAAGTTTATTAGTTGAAGTAGATACTTTTGAAGATTGATTTTACTTAGACTGATAAGCAACTTTATTATTTTTTTTTCCTGAAATTCATTCAATACAACTTTAAAGAAAACTTCATCTGGTTTCAGTGGGAATGGATGGTGACATCTGTCAATAGAGTATTGAAAAAATATTTTCTCCAGTCCTCAATGTGGAAAAAAAAATGTGGTTGATGTGTGTCATTTATTACAAAACAAAATTTAAAGAATAACTAATGATAGTTATTATATATTTTGACATTTTCAAGGAAAAGAGGCTTGAAATCATTAACTAGCAAAGAAATGAACGTAAGTGGTAAAGACTAAAAGTGAACAGTAACATTCTTATATGTGTTGGTGACCACAGTTCAAAATTGCCTTTCAGCTTCAAATAAAGGAATAAATAAATTGAAAGCAAGAAAACTAATGAACAGTTATAAATCTTTACGCTACACACCTTCATACTGGTCAAGGAAATAGAACTTCCTGATTCTATTAAGTTTATAGTTATAGAAAATATTTAGATATTTAGAGTGACAGTGATTATTGCTTTTCTGAGTTCCTTGAGCTAATTTTTTTGCCAGGGTTGAGATCTGAGTACTTGGACCATTTATACATGATTTCTCAGCATACAGCAATACACCAGCAACTCATTAAGAATCATAGCTATAGTTTCAGCTAATCTGCATAGGTTGGGAAACAGTGAACAAATGTCAAGTGTGCATTTTCAGAACTACTGTTGCCTTCAAAGGAAGTATAGCTACTGGTGAAAGGGAAAAGGGAATGAAAATGGTGCTTTTATTTGTTTAAACCAGAAACATCTTTGTAAGAGTGTAGTATATGATTATTTCAGGCAGATGTTGTACCTCATAAATGTAGTTGAGTGCTCTAAAATTCAGAAATAACCCAGGGACTTCACCATTGATAGAATTAACTGTGCCTCAAATACAAATAGATAACTACTAAAGTGTATGTTTTCCAGTACAAACCATGCATTTATAGAGGAATACAATGAATGATGTTCTCCTTAGAATATCTTTTAGCTTGCTAGTGAGCATGTTCATGAACTGATATATCCTGCAGTGTTTTGGAAATTGTTTCAAGACAGGAATAATGCTAGAACAACCACAAAGAAATTAGTTACACTCCCACGAGATAATTCATTGACACAAAATGGAGACAAGGAATTTCAAGTCTTTCTAGATGAACTGAGATTGTCAGGATGTGAATTATCTGCATCTCTCAAAATCAGTGATTTATTTTTCCTTCTAGGAACACACTGGAAAATTAAAACAATTGCATTAATTATATATCTTCCTCTTACGTGCCTATCCACTTACTGAAATGAAATAATTCATTTTGCTTCATTTCTTAATTCACAATATTTCTGTGGATCTCTTTTTACATGTAACAGTTTTTTAATGTATGCAAGTGATCATTGTGTTTTTCTACTGGCAAAATGCTTTGATACTGCTTTGAAAGTGTTTCAACAATTTGTTAAGAGTGTCATGCTGAACTAGTGAAATCAATAGTCTTCACTGGTTGAAGTTAGTGTGTTTGTACCAATAATGTGTTACTTTGATAGAAAAAAATCTGAGGACAATGGAATTGTTTCCTGTAGTTTGTAGTTTGTTGCTCATACAGGAATATGTTGTTCACCACAGTCTTTCTTGGACTTTTCTTTCTTCCGTGACCTTATCCCATGGGATTTTTTTAAGGAAAGCCTTGAAGAGGCCAAAGCTTGTTCTCTTGAAGTTCAGATTTGTGACCTTTATTTTTGCTCTGCTCATTCCTCTCAGGATCCTGAACTCTGTCATCTCAAGGTCACTGCAGCCAGAGCTGCATTTGGCTATCACATCCTCCCAAAATCCTTTGTGAGTACAAGGTCCAGCAGAGCACCTCTCCTCAATGATTTCTCATCACTTGGGTCACAACATTGTTATTGATGCTTTCCAGGAAGCTCCTGGATTGTTTATGCCTTGTTGTGTTGTCTCTCTAGCATTGGAATAGCTGAAGTGCCCTGTGAGGACTAAGGCATACAAATACAAAGCTCCTTCTAGCTGTCTGTAGGAGGCCTCATATACTTGTTCCTCCTGATCAGGTAGTCTAGAGTAGATACACACCATTATCTTACCCATAGTGATCTGTTCTTTATTTCTTACCTGTTTTGTTGATTATATTTTATATTTCATTTGTATGACTCCAGGCTCTTTGTTTTTTCAACCCTGATCATCAATCCCTTGTAGGGCTAATGGTAACTCCCTCACATATTGTTCCTAGTATAAATCTCTTTTTACCAGATCAGTAACCCTCCTGGAAGAGATACCTTTGCCTCAATAAAGAGGTGGGTGCCATCTCTCCAAAGCAGATGTTGACCCTCAAACAAAGTCCCATGGTTAGAGAAACCAAAACCCATTTGCTGACACCAGCTATGCAAGCAATTGTCAACATGTAGTATCACGACCCATCCTCTTACAAAATTTCTCTTCACTAGCAGGACTGAGGACTATAGCAGTGGGGTCCCATGTCTCTGACTATCATGCTCAGAGCTCTGTAGTAACTTTTGATACTGCCTCTGACAACATTATTGTTGTCCACATGGAAGAACATAAAGGGGTCTTAGAGAATAAAACAAGATTAGGCAGTTTCTCCTCAAGAAAATCCCAGATCTGACATCTAAATTCCCTGGAAAACAGGTCAGTTAAGTGCCTCCACCCTCTACAGCAGGGAGCTACCAATTGCTATTGTCCTCAATGCTCCTCCTTAATGGGTCACATCAGTCTGTTCACATACTTCACTTGAAACCACACCCAGCTCCTATTCAGCTTTCACAACTGTGAAGATTACTGAGTAAATTCACTGTGTGAAATATCTTGAGAAGACTTTCAGGTCTTTCATAGTCATGATCAGATAACAGTTTTTGAAAGATTGATAATGATCAGAACAGAATTTTCTCAAGAATTTAGGGAGAGAAACTGGGACACCTTACAAATTAAGATAAAAACTAAGAAAAAAAAAAACTGCTCAAAAATAAATCTCTTTAACAGGAAGATCACAAATGATAAGATGGCATGAAAGAAGAGAAACTTCAAAGAAGAGAAGGGGGAAGAGAGAGGCAGATGTCATCTTTGCATTAATAGTGAAAAGAAATTGAATGATACTTTTTGCATTTCTCAACATGTAAAGTTTCATGCACATGCCTAGTATCCTATTCTCTTCTGCTACTTATCAGGAAAAAATAAAAATAAAAATAAATATATATATATAAAATACAGTCAAAACTCAATGTAAAGAACTACAAGAGGAATGTCTTATATTAACAGAACAGTTAAAGTCTAATATACATCTTGGCATTCCTGGTTGGAGTGATAGGATAGGATGATGAAGGACAGCTGAACTTGTCAGTTAATACTCAAGGCACAGAGAACAAAGCCTAAGCACAGTGCAACACACTCTAAGAAGGAATTAAAATGAGAATTACCTAACACAGCTCTTGTTTTCAATCCAGTGAAAATCTATTTCCTTCAGGACAAGAAGCTCTTGGCTCTTTAATTGATTGCAATAGCTGGCAAATTTTGACTTGCTAGAAGATAGGGACTGCTAATTATCTAGGTTTGATTGTAGTACTTTCCCACTGATTTGGCAGCTGCGTCAAAATTACTCTTGGCTAGACTCCCAGACATTAAAATACAAGGTTGACCAAAGAGATTGAAATCCCTCCATGTGTCTATATTGTATGCAAGACTTTCAACAGTTTTAACACAGCACATTTTGTATCTGTGATGCATAAACACAAGTAATTTATTTCACTGAAATCAGTCCAGGTAGGGTTTCTTCTGGCATTAGTGAGGTCTGTTATTGGAAGCTTCTGGTCTCTGTGAATTATTTCACTCTAATAAACTCAGATTCACAAACAAGTATTTCCTATTGGTAACTGCATCTCAGAGCCTGAAATGTTCTGAAAAGAGCAGGGACTGGTACTTTTAAGGGACCCTTCTCCTTAGAACTACTTTTAAATTCTGGAACTCTTCCTAAAGAAAAATCCACACTGTCTTTTCAGATGTGTTAAGGTGTTGTGTCTTAAGCTTTTCTTTAGGCAAACACACATCACAATCAATATGCAGATTAGAATACTGTTAGTGACTTAACACATAATAATATGCAAAAAAAATGTGAAGAAGTGGTACTTCTTTTTACTAGCTAAAGATATTATTCCTTTATGGGGAAGGGTTTTTTTGTGTGTGTGCATGTTTATATCAGCCAAGTAAGCTGTAAGTTTTTAAGAGTATGTGTCACGAGATCCTGGTTTCATGCTTTAAGAATCTCTGTTCATCTTGTTTTAAATCTTCCCATAGAGTCCCCTTCACTTCTGCAACTTTTAATCTTTACATCCTAAGAACCATCCCCATTGTGACATCTGGACAAATCCATTCATTTGAATGGGTTTATTGTGGTGTAAAACTGATTAAATAGGATGTCAGTGGAGATTGAAGTCAGCAAAAAAAAAAAAAATATATATATATAGTATTGCTGTTTACCTAAGGCCATTACAGTAACAAATAAACATTAAGAAAAGGTAGATTTTTTACTAGCTGACTAGTTTACCTTTTTTGTATGCCTTAACTAATATATAAAAATCTAACTAATATATAAAAATCAAGTTAATAATGTATCAAACTCAAAGTTCCCAGTAAGAAGGCTATTTTATTTCATTTGTTTTATAATGAAAATTTGTAAGGAAAATGCCTCAAAGTGCTTCTGATTAGAAGTATCCAGTGCAATATAAATATGACTCTGTATCATAACTGGAGAAAAATATTTGTTTTGTGAAACCAAATTCAACGTTGTCATTTTGTCCAATTAGTTTCATTATTAAAGTTTTCAGATGCTAAACAATAAAATTGTAAGGTCCTGAATGACCCCCGTCATTCACAGACCATGAATTGTCTCTGGAAGTAGAAGATACTAGAGACAATTGTATATTGAGAATTAAAAGTGACAGCAGGAGGACTGATGTCGATAAGCCAACTATGCCAAGTTAGTTTTCTTCTGCATACTGTGAAATTATTCCTTTGAATTACACAGTGATGCAGACTGTGCATTTTACTATCAAGAATGAGCAGAAGGAATTGATTAAATTTCTCTCAGCTAATCTGCATTTTAAAAAATGGATTATGATGCTACTATGATTCTAAATACCATCCTACTTCTTTACTGAATCTTCTTTTTGCACATCTCTCTAACAGTTACCATGATTTCTTTTAATATACAAAAAAAAACTGATTACAACAAATTTCCTTTTTGCAGGTAATTAGGAGAGAAGACTTAAAAGGAGGAGCAAAAATTATCAAAACATTAGGCATGGTAAGAAGTAATGGATCTGCAGTCTCATAAATCCAGGAGCACTCACTTCAGAACATGTACCAATAATTTTTATAGCTAAAGTATAGAGATGCAGCTTGCATTGTAGAAGATGGAGTTCTTTATATTAACATTCCAAAATTTTGGTTGGTAAAGATTATTTGAGGTTATGATGCCTATAACTATTCTACCTGAAATGTCTGCAGGTTTTTGTTGATAAAAGATAAGGGAGATATTTCTTCTTCTTCTCTAACTCCCTAAACATCTTGATGCTATGTACTAGCTAAAACTAAGACCTAGTGTCATAACCTTCTGCAACATTTGTTTCTTAAGATAAGATAAGATAAGATAAGATAAGATAAGATAAAATAATAAAATAATAAAACAATAAGATTGGGCAAAAGCTTACCTTGAGAAACACAGTGTTGCTGCAAGCACAGTGAATCATAGTGTTGCAGCAAGCAAGGCTAAGAAGTAGCTGTATTAAAACAACAACTAAAAACTTATTCTGAACATTTTATTCTTATGTTTTAATTTCCTACAGGAAAGGAAGATATCTGAACCAGAGAACACGTGTTCCATTCTGTGCAGGGTAAAAAACATACTTGTTCCTCTTGTATACATTAGACTAGGTTCTCACATAAATCAGTTTCACAATATAGATAATAGGAATCAGAGAAAACTCATATATCGCCAGACAGTTTTTGTATATCACTTAAATTTGTAATTATATTTGCAAGATTTGTAAATATTTGAGTTGCAGCAAAATTAATAGATTTTCAGACTACTGTATTTTAAGATCACTTGGGTTTGCTTGTGTTTATTTTTACACACATTAGCTTAAATTTTTATAGTAAATTCAGATTAAATTCAGATAAAAGATAAGTTTCCTCCAGTGTGGAGAAGACACTGATTTTGAACAGAGTGTTTGCATGTTACAGTTTCAGAAAATGGTCAGAATTTTTACGTATTTCTGCATAGTAAACCTGTGCCAGTCAAACAGCATTGAAGATTAAGTTTTGTGCTTCTGAGAATACAACAAGAAAACTAGGTGCATAAGTTCCTAAAACTTCTCGAGTGACAAAAATATATATATAAAAAATAATTATCCAAGTAAGTTATGCTAACTTTTTTTTTTATCTTCAAAGGCAAATAGTTTACACAACTAATTTTCTTAATTACTTGCATTCTTTAAATAGTAATAATGTGAGTCTAAAATTTGAGTTATTATTTTGCAGAACATGTACGTCTGGAAGCAATTTTTTTTCCCAGGGGACAACTAAGTTAAAAGATTAAAAGAATATAAAGAATAATTTATTTTAATATATCCTCAAATGATTCAATAAAGAACTTTCAGTTTCCTTGAAATTAAGTTCTTTGAAATATTTCCTGCCTAGTTTAAAAGAACAGGCGAGCAGTATATATTACAATAGTGTCATTTTCTTTTCTTACACATAGAAATTTAATATTTACTCTCTGGGTAATATTTACTCTCTGGGTAATCTCTTCCAGTGCTTCATCACCTTCACAGTAAAGAAGTGTTTCCCAGTGTTTAGACAGAACCTGTTGTTCCAGTTTCTGTCCATTGTCTCTTGTCCTGGCACTGGGCACCACTGAGAAAATACCATGGCTTTGTCTTTGCACCCTTCATTCAAGTATTTATACACGCTGATAAGATCCTCTCTGATCCTTCTCTTCTCCGGCTGAACAGTCCCAGCTCTCTCAGACTCTCCTCATAGAAGAGGTGCTCCATTCTCTTTATCATCTTGGTGGCCCTCCTCTGGACTCTTTCCAGAATGTCCATGTCTTGTGCTGAGGGTCCAGAACAGGACATAGTACTCCAGTTACAGACTTGTTAATGCTGAAAGGGGAGAACTATCACCACTCTTGACCCAATGGTGATAGTTTGTCTAAAGATGCCAAGAATACTGTTACCGTTCTTAACAATACTTTAGCCTTTCTCAAAAAGGCTGGTAAGTATGATGCCTAATATTCTGAAACAAGTGTCCTCTGCTCTCTCATTTTTATACTGTTCCTGGGAAATCAATAAAACTGTCTTTAAATTCCTGTACATGAAAAATTACCCTACAACATCATGGGTGTAGTACTCCTGTAAGAGTACACTGGATTAATATTTTAATATTTTCTTAAGAGTGAAACATCTCATTCACATATGAGATGTTGACTACAACAACAGCCCAGTCTTCTAAAGGAGTTTTAGATTTAATATTAAATTGTATGAAACAAAAATACCAGAAAACATCACACAAATAGGTGTTTCCCTGCCCATGGCAGGGGGATTAGAATTACGTTGTCTTCAAGACCCCTTCCAACCCAAACCATTTTATGATTCTATAATTCTATGAAAACATTTTATATTATTTATGAGATACAATCTACATACAAAGGGATAAAACACAGCAGCTGAAGTCATTCTGTACATCCTAGTCTAGTAAGTAACATCATGGAAAAGACTGGAGAGTGTATTTTCATAACATCTCAGAATAAGTAATATAAGAGGATGCGGAATCTTGCAATTTAATTATATTTGATAGGTTATTTTCATTTAATACAGTTGAACATCACCTAGAATGCTGTTTGTAGTTTCCTTTGCAATATATCTCTACCATTTATTAGATTTCTGAAATTATTGCTTGTGACGATATTTTTCAAGGCTATAGGAAAGCTACTTCAAAAATATATCCAGATCTTTTTCAAGTGCTTCATAGAAGTGCATATTTTATTACATTGGTTGGTGTCTATTTTTGAGAAATGTGTAATTGGCTGCAGATGCTTCAATTGCAATTGATTAAGAAAGATTATTCAAGTGAACAATATTGTTATCAATATCATTAAATTTTACTGTACAGAAAAACATTTGTACAGAAATGTCATAAGTAAGAAAAAAAAGTGTATGATAACTTTAAAGATTACGTATAACAGGTTTAAACTATCTTGTTCTATGGCTATCATTTCTACACTATGAAGTCACGGTTTTAAATAGATAGTATGCCTACCTCAAGGACAAGCACTCAAACATATATGGAATACTTGTGTTTAATCAGAAAGCCTTTCAAGACGGCTATAATCTAGCTTCATCATTTCCATGGAAAATTAACAATAAATTAGTCTTCTGTAACTTGGACACTTATCTTCCTGTGAAGGTGGAGATTCTTTATACTTAAACCCACACTCAGGTAAAATATCCCTGAGATGTTCAACACTTTAAGTTATCACTTTCTATTAAAGTGAGAACACCCACATTCCTCCTAAAGTTCTGTGTATTTCTTTTATCTGCCTTTTTCCTTTTTCTCTTTTTACTTAAGAAATACAGAAAATAAGCTCAAAATACAAAAGCTAATTTGCCAAAATGTCAGATACTGGCATGTAGCCATTTGGATATCAACAGCACTGGCTAGACTTGATTAAAAAAAAAAAAAATCTCTCTACGGCTTTCTATCTTAATCAAATTCTGTGCTTTTGGGAGATAAATTAATGTTTTGAATTCTTAACTACTTTGTAGAAGTGACCTGTTCT
>NC_066396.1:32093021-32160521 GCF_013377495.2 Cygnus atratus | reverse complement strand
AATGAAAATATGACTGTTGAGATTCTTAGCTAAATTGGTAGAAATTAACTACTATTATAAGTAGTAAAATAGCAATCCGGAAAATGTTGTTCATCTATAGTCACAAATTTTAAAGAAGAATAATTTCTTCAGGAACTGTCACATCAGGTCTTTTCAGTAAACCAGAAGTAATATAACAATAACAATAGATAATTATAACAATAATTCCTCTGAATTCTATGCTATCTTGTAAGAACATTATTTTTATTCTATACTAATGGTAATGTTTTATAACATACGAAAGTTGTGGTGAATGGAGTTAAATGCAGTTGGAGTCTGATTACAAGCGGTGTCCTTCAGGGCTCAGTACAGGGGCCAATTCTCTTTAACACCTTTGTGAATGATCTGGTTGAAGGGATTGAGTGCACCCTGAGTAAGTTTGAAGATGGCACTAATTTGGGCAGGAATGTTCATCCGCTCAAAGGCAGGAAGGTTCTACAGAAGGAGGTGAGTAGACTGGACAAACCAATGGGCTGAGACCAACTGTATGAAGTTCAACAGGGCTAACTGCTGGCTCGTGCACTTGGGACATAACAACCCCATGCAAGGCTACAGCCTGGGGGAGGAGTGTTTGGAAAGCTGCCCAGTGGGAAGATGCCTGGGGATATTGGTTGACAGACAACTAAATATGAGCCAGCACTGTGCTCAGGTGGTCAAGAAGGCCAACAGCATCCTGGCTTGTATCAAAAACAGTGTTGCTAATAGGACTAGGAAAGTGATTGTCCCCCTGTACTCAGCTCTGGTGAGGCCACCCCTTGTGTTCAGTTTAGGGCCCTTCACTACAAGAAGGACGTTGAGATGCTGGAGCATGTCCAAAGAAGAGCAATGAAGTTGGTGAAGGGTCTAGAGAACAAGTCTTAAGAGGAGCAGCTGAGGGAGCTGGAGTTGTTTAGCCTGGAGAAAAAGAGGCTCAGGGGAGACCTTCTTTGTGGAACTAAGAGATACCTCGAGATCAACTCCCCTTGTCCTTATGGGGGACTTCAACTTGCCAGATGTCAACTGGGATCACCACACGTCTGATACGAGCAAGTCCAAGAGGTTCACAAAGCACCTAGGTGATAACTTCTTGGTGCAGGTGCTAAGGGAGCCAGCTAGGAAGGGTGCCCTCCTAGATCTGTTGCTGGAGAACAGAGAGGATCTTGTGGGGGACTTGGCAATTGGCGGCCATCTCGGCCATAGTGACCATGAAGTGGTTGAGTTTAGAATTTATGGTGACAGAAGGAAAACTGCCACCAAAACTTCAGCCCTGGATGTGGGGGAAGCAGAATTCAGGCTGCTCAGGGAACTAGCGAAAAAGGTCCCCTGGGAAACTGCTTTTGAAAGCATGAGTGTTCATCAGTGCTGGTCAGTCTTTAAGCACTGCCTCCTAAAAGCACAGGATCAGGCAATTCCAAAATATCGGAAGTCAAGCAGGCGGGGCAGAAGCAGAAGGCTGGCCTGGCTGACCAGGGATCTTCTACTGGAGCTTAGGTGAAAAAAGAAAATGTATGGCTGCTGGAAGCAGGGTCAGGCAGCGTGGAAGGAATACAGGGACACTGTTCGTGTTTGTAGGGAGAATATTTGTGCAGCCAAAGCCCAACTAGAGTTGAAGCTGGCCAAGTCTGTGGGAGACAATAAAAAGTTTTTTTTTTTTACATATGTGAACAGAAAAAAGGAGAACCAAAGAAAACATAGGTCCGCTACTTGATGGGGAAGGTCACCTCACAGACAACGATATAGGCAAAGCAGAGATGTTTAATGCCGCCTTTGCCTCCAACTTCAATGCTGATGATGGGCTTCGGGACCCAGGTTGCCCTGAGCTGGAGGACCATGGCAGTGGGAATCATAAACTCCCAACTGATCCTGAACGTGTGCAGGATTTGCTGCTCCACCTGGATCCATAAGAGTCCATGGGTCCGGATGGGATTCATCCCAGGGTGCTTAAAGAGCTGGCTGACGTCACTGCGGGACCTCTCTCAATTATTTTTCAACAGTCCTGGGAATCTGGAGAGGTCCCAGTAGACTGGCAGCTGGCAAATATTGTGCCAATTTTCAAGAAAGGCAAGAAAAAAGACCCTAGCAATTACAGGCCTGTCAGTCTCACGTCAGTGCCTGGTAAAATTATGGAGAAGAGAACATGGAGAATCCTTGAAGTTATTGAAGCACACCTGGGGGACAATGCAGTCTTTGGTCCCAGACAACATGCGTTCATGAGGGGTAGGTCCTGCCTAACAAATCTGATTTCCTTTTAGGATAAGATCACCCATCTATTTGATCAAGGGAAACCAGATGATGTGATCTTTTTGGACTTCAGCAAAGCTTGTGACACAGTTTCCCATAGGATCCTATTGGACAAAATGTCCAGCATACAGCTAAACAAAAACATCATACGATGGGTGAGCAATTGGCTGACGGGCAGGGCTCAAAGGGTAGTGGTAAATGGGGCCACATCAGGCCGGCGGATGGTCGCTGGTGGGGTCCCTCAAGGCTCCATTTTAGGGCCAGTCCTCTTCAATGATTTTATAAATGATTTGGATGTAGGACTAGAAGGTGTTTTGAGCAAATTTGCTGACGACACCAAACTTGGAGGAGTTGTGGACTCTGCTGAGGGTGGACAGGCCTTGCAGAGAGATCTGGACAGATTGGAGAGCTGGGCAATCACCAACCACATGAAGTTTAACAAATGCAAGTGCCGGGTCCTGCACCTGGGATGGGGCAACCCTGGCTATACGCACAGACTGGGCGATGAGACGCTGGAGAGCAGCCCCGCAGAGAGGGATCTGGGGGTTGTGGTTGACAGCAAGTTGAATATGAGCCAGCAGTGTGCCCTGGCAGCCAGGAGGGCCAGCCGTATCCTGGGGTGCATCAAGCACGGCATTGCTAGTCAGTCAAGGGAAGTGATTGTCCCGCTCTACTCTGCATTGGTGCGGCTTCACCTCGAGTACTGTGTACAGTTCTGGGCACCACAGTACAAAAAGGACATTAAACTGTTGGAGAGTGTCCAGAGGATGGCTACAAAGATGGTGAAGGGACTAGAGGGGAAGACATGTGAGGAGCGGCTGAGGTCACTCGGCCTGTTCAGCCTGGAGAAGAGGAAGCTGAGGGGAGACATCATCGCAGTCTACAACTTCCTCGCGAGGGGGAGTGGAGAGGCAGGCGCCGACCTCTTCTCCTAATTACCAGTGATAGGACCCACGGGAACAGTGTGAAGCTGAGGCAGGGGAAGTTTAGGCTGGACATCAGGAAGAGGTTCTTCACCGAGAGGGCGGTCACACACTGGAACAGGCTCCCCAGTGAAGTAGTCTCTGCACCAAGCCTGTCTGAATTTAAGAAGCGTTTGGACTGTGCACTTAGTCACATAGTCTAAAATTTTGGGTAGACCTGTGTGGTGCCAGGAGTTTGACTTGATGATCCTTATGGGTCCCTTCCAGCTCGGGTTATTCTATGATTCTATGATTATTGAGCTCTATGATTGCCTTAAAGAATGTTGTAGCATGTTGAGAGGGTCAGTCTCTTCTCCCAAGCAACAGGTAATAGGAAAAGAGGAAATGGCCTCGAGTTGCACTAGTGGAGGTTTAGACTGGATATTAGGAACAAATTCTTCACTGAAAAGATTGTGAGGCATTGGAACAGGCTGCCCAGGGAAGTAGCTGAGTCACCGTTCCTGGAGATATTCAAAAGATATGAAGATGCGGTGATTAGAGACATGGTTTAGTGGTAGGCTCAGCAGTGCTAGGTTAACGGTTGGACTTGGTGATCTTAGAGTTCTTTTCCAAACTAAAGGATACTCTGAAAAAAAAGTGAATGCAAAGTAATTTTTATCTCAGGATCTGGACATGTCCAGTAGAGTTAGAATTATATGGATTCATTAACCTTTACATTTTGACTACACAAGTTTTGGTCCATACTAACTCTTCCTCATACTAGATTACCAGTATATTTTGAGGGATGTGAAAAGTTCAAAGGATACTGTATCATCCTCTCCTGTATGTGTATATGAAAAGTTCAGGTGGGACCTGAAGCTTATAAGTGAGTAACCAGTGACATACTAGTTTCCCTAGTTTCTCTAGGCTTTATTGCTACTGGAATTCTCTGTTTTACAGCAGTGAATGACAAAGCAACTACAACACATTCTATTTCATCACCAGAGGACATCCCAGATGAGGTATCTGGTAAGGTTGGACTTTTTGTAAAGGAAAATATCTTCTGAAAGGGCATAGGTAAAGTTGATAGAGAGTGAAAGGGGAAAATGTTAACTGAAGGGAAGAAATCTTAAAGATTGATTTTTCTTTCACAAAATGTCAGCTGAATGATAGCTGTTGTTTTGACTCAGGATTATCACATTATGTCCCTTACTGATGAGAAAAATGTCTTATTATTTGAAATAAGAGTGAAACCACTCTTCACACTTTAGCACACATTTAAATTTATATTTGAGGAACTGTTACTTAATATTTTAGGCTTTCCTCAACTACCTTCTCATTTGTGTAACAGTAAAACACCTAAACCTTTGTAGGTTTTTCTTTGCTGTTAAATTGCTGATCACAGCACTAATAGTACCTTTTTGATTCTAATAGGACTGTCTTCAAAGTCACTGTACTACTGAAAAAATGTGGGGGAGGAGGGGGGAGGAGATCTTTTTGTATTCTACATAGAATTTTCCCTTTAACTTCCTTTTTCTTCAAATCAATTACAAGACTAGATTGAAGAAAACAATACAGTAATACTTAGGTGAAATACAGAAATTCTGGTGTATGACAGACAAAAGGGTTTGTTTTAGACAATGGTGCTTTTGTCATTTTAAAAAGGAATGCCAATGTTCAATTCACTGTAATAAATATGTATGTCAAAATTCTTTCTAAAAAGCAAGGCATTATAAACAAATCTTATCAGGAAGATCTCACTCCTTACGCTGCATTCAAAATAACAATGAGACATTAATCCATATTCTCCATTATATACAGCTTCTGTAAAAATCTGTGTGTTTTGGGAGTTTCACCAAGATACAAACAGATGAATTCACCAGTCCTTCCATGTCTCTTTTAGTACACTGAGAGCACTATTTAGAACACAGTCAGTGGATTTGTCCCAGGACTCCTATGAAGACTTCCTTGGCTTGTTCCCCCTTTCCCCTCCCCCCCACCCAAAAAAAAATATATATAAAAAATAAAAAATAAAAAAATCATGTATCAAAAGCCAACAATTTGTTGGCCCTGCTCCCATTTATCAGCTTCAGACTTTTGGCTAAATTCCCTGACTAACACGAAGCTTAGGCTTTGTGCTTCCCCATCTGGAAGGCAGCCCACACAGATGATCGAAGACTGAACAACTGAGCATAATTGTAGGAAACACTGAAAAATAACATAGCTGTCTCCAAGGACTCTCTAACAAGGGAACAACAGACTGGCTTGAAAAAAATAAAAAAATAAAAATGGCTTGAAGCTGTGACAGGGGTGGTTCAGGCTGGACATCAGGAAAAAGTTATTCACTGAGAGGTTGGTCAGGCACTGGAACAGGATCCCCAGAGAAATGGACACAAGACTGAACCTGCCAGAGTTCAAGAAGTGTTTGGACAATGTTCTCAAATACATGCTCAGATTTTTTGGGTGGTCCTTTGGGGACCCAGGAGTTGTACTTTATGTTTTTTGTGGGTCTCCTCCAATCCAGGATATTCTATGATATTGTGATTCTTTGATTCTATAATTCATTTCCTTTTTGTCTCATAGCTCTTTATTAGTCACTCCTCAGTTGCTCAGTTTTTATTTCTGTTGGATTCTTACCCCAGTCCCTTCTGAGATCTTTCTTTTTCTTCTAACAGCTTTACTGGTAGAGACACCTGAAGGTAAAGCCACTGAACTGTGTGGAGAAACAGCTGTATCCAAGTTTTACATTTTCCTATAAAGTTCTAAGGGCTTATATTCTGAAATGTCTGGGTTATAATAGATAGATTTCACTATAATGTGAAATATGTTCTGTGTTCCCATTGTATTAGGGGAAAAAAAAATCTCTCAATTTTTGAGAGTGAGAAATAAGATTTTTTTTTTTTTAATCAACTGGAGAATTTTATTTTTACTATTTAGTTCCCTTGCAGACCACAGAAAAGAAGCAACAGATTAAAAACGTATTACATATGAAACTGACTCATGTAAAAATCAACCTAAACTGATTTGAAACCGTAAAGCACATCATAATTCTAAGAAAATACTCTTAATGTGAGTAGCAATAATTTTTCATAGATTACAGCAGCTCTTCATGAAGATGAGATATCCTAGTTCATGTAATAAATAATCATGGTTTGAGTATGTAAGTATGTGGATGCCACTGGATTGTTGCAACCCAAGAGTAGCACCAGGCAACTAGCCTTGTTGAAGGTCATGTGACTGGATGTGGCCCATCAGCATATCTTATCCAGACCTCTCTGCAAAACCTTCCTACCCTAAAGTAATTCAACAGTCCTACCTAACTCAGCATTGTCTGCAGACTTACTGAGGGTACACTTGATCCCCCCATTGAGATCACTGATAAAAATATTAAACAAAACTGGCCCCAGTACTTAGCCTTGGGGAACACCACTTGTGATTGCCACCAACTACATTTAACTCCCTTCACAACCCTATATGCCAAGCTATCCAGCAATTTTTTGCCAAGCAAACAGTATATACATCCAAGCCATAAGCCACCAGTTTCTACAGGAGAACGTAGTTGAAAATTACCAAATGCTTTGCTAAAGTCCAAGTAGACAACATAAAAAGTCTTTCCCTCTTCTGCTAAGTGGGACATACTACCATAGAAGGAGATCAAGTTAGACAAGCAAGACTTACCTTTCATAAACCCAGGGTGACTAGGTCTGATCGCTTGGTTATCTTGGACACATGCTGCTGTGGCAGTCAACATGGTCTGCTCCATGACCTGCCCTGTTACCAATGTCAGTTTCTAAGTCCCCAGACTCTCTTTCCTGCCCTTTTTGTAGATGGGTATCACATTTGCTGAACTCCAGTCAACTGGGACATTTTGATCAGCCAGAACTGCTGATGAAGCATGAATGTGGCTTGGTGACCACTTCTGTCAGCTCTGTTAGTACCCTTGGCTGGATCCCATCTGGCCCCATAGATTTGTGTGTTCAAGTAGGTCACTAATTATTTCTCCTTGGATTATAGGAGCTTTATTCTGCTCCCCGTCTCTGTCTTCCAGCTCAGTGGGCTGGGTATCCCAAAACACTTAGTCTTACTACTAAAGACAGAGGAAAAAAAAGCCATTAAGTAACTCACTTATCAATGTGTTTTCTCTGCATTCAGTATGGGATGAAGATTCTCCTTAGTTCTCCTTTTGTTGTTCATGCATTTATGAAAACATTTTTAATTGTCTTTTCTGCAGTAACCAAGTTAAGGTCTAGCTCGTTTTTGCCCCTTCTAATTTGCTCCTGTATAAACTCACAAAATATCTGTAGTCCTCCTAAGCTGTCATTCCCTTCTTCCAAAGGTCATCAACGCTTTTTGTTCCTGAATTCCAGAAAAAGGTCTCTGTTTAGTCAGGCTTGTCTTGCTGTTGGCTCATCTTTCAGATGGCTTATTCCTGTGCCTTCAAGGCTTCATTCTTGAATGTCCAGCCTTCCTGTACTCATTTGCCCTTTAGAAATGCCTTCCAAGAGACTCAGTCAACCAGGTGCCTAAATAAGCCAAAATCTGTCATCCAAAAATCCAGAGCAGCAGTTCTGCTGACTGCCCTCTTTGCTTTCCCAAGGATTGAGAACTCCATTATCTCATGATTATTGGGCCCAAGAGAGCCTCCAACCATCACATCACCCATAAGACCTTCCCTATTAGCAAACAACAAGTAGGATACCTTCCCTAGTCTGTTCCTTCACCTCCTGTGTCAGAATGTTTTCCTCCACATATTCCATGAATGTCCTACTGTTTCTTCTCCACTTTATTGTATTTCCAGCAGAAATCTAGAAAGTTGAAGTCTCCCATGTGAATGAGCACTAGCAATTGCAACACTTTTCCTAGCTGCTTATAGTATATTTCAACTGCTTCTTCATGTTGATTGAGTACTCTACATAACATAATCCAATCATAATATCTCCCTTGTTGGCATTTCCTTGGACTCAGAGGCATTCATCAACATAATTAAGCATGCAGTCAAGACCTTCCCAAACATAGAGGGCAATCCTACATCCTCTTCTTCCCTGCCTCTCTCTCCTGAAGAGACAAAGTCATGAGGCTTCATGAACCCATGTAGGCTATGTCTGACAACTGTTTTGTTCTTTAACTGCATTTCAATATCCTCAGTTATCTCCATAACTTTAACTCCATGACTAAGATTTATCTCCATAACTTTTTCAGGGAGTGAGGTTAAACTAGGAGATCTGCAGTTTCCTGGGTCTTCTCTCATGCCCTTTTTTGTAGATGGGTATAACATTTGTTATCTTCCAGTTGGCAGGAGCCTTCCCAAACACTCTAAACCTTTGGTAAATTGTAGATAGGTGTCCAACTGTAACATCCTCTAAATCCCACAGTACTTTGAGATGAATCCCATCAGGCTTCAGGGATTTATAAATGTTCAGCTGATACAACTGGTCCTTTACAATTTCAGTGATCATGAATGGAAAGCCACTGCTTTCCCAGTCATAGCCCTGCAAATCTGCCCATCAGCTCTGAGGACTGCAGCCCAAAATCTGTCATTACTGTTATAGACTGAGGCAAAACTCAGGCAGGTAATGACAGGAAAAGAGGGAATGGTTTTAAAATAAAAGAGGAGAGAGCTGGTTTAGATGATTTGAGGAAATTCTTCACTCAGAGGGTGGTGAGGCACTGGAACAGGTTGTCCAAAGAAGTTATGGATGCCCCAGCTCTGGAGGTGTTCAAGACCAGGTTGGGTGAGGCCCTGGGCAACCTGATCCAGGGTGGTATCCCTGCCCATGGCAGGGGGATTGGAACTAGACTATCTTTAAGGTCCCTTCCAACCTGAGACATTCTATGATTCTATGAAAAAAAAAAAAAAAAAAAGCCTCTGCTTGTTCCTCATCCTTGCTTGTTAAGTGACCTGATTTCTGCTGGGATAGAGCTAGTTTTCTTCCTAGAAGCTAGTATATTTGGATGTAGGATGATAATAATGCTGACAACATGCTGATGTTTTAGTTGTTGCAGAGAATTGCTAACACTAAGTCAATAACTTTTCATCTTCTCATGCTACCCTACAAAGTGAGGAGGCTGGGGGTGCACAAAAAGCTGGGAGGGACCAGGACAACTGAGACAAACTGGCCAAAGGGATATTCCATAACATAGGGCATCATGCTGAAGAGTAAAACTGTGAGGGACTGCTGCTTGGGGTCTAGCTGGGCATCACTCAGTGAGTGGTGAGCAATTGTATTGTGCATCCCTTGCTTTGCATATTTATTATTATTATTATTGTTGTTGTTGCTGTTGTTATCATTATTATCATTATTATTACCCTCCTTTTCTGTTCTATCTCAACACACGAGTTTTTACCATTTTCTTCCAATTCTCTTCTACATCCCACTGGCAGGGGCAAGGAGGATGTGGGGACAATGAGTGAAAAAACATCTGTGTGGTTTGCCTGCTGGGTTAAACCACAACATTAAGTGACTATCTAAGTGACTATCTGCATCAGGTACTGAAAGTACAGATGTACAAGCTGTGTTGTTTGTCAGTGTTGTTTGTTTGTATTTGTTTGTTTTCTTCTTCATTTAATAGTTTTGTTTGTTTGTTTGTTTGATTGATTGATTGATTGTTTTCTAGATCAATCATTTTAATGCCAGGATTCTGGAAAGTCTAAGTGAGATTCTGAAAATACAACCAGTGTGATTAGGTTTAGGAAGTCCTGGCTAAGCCTGTTTTACATTTCAATGGTACTAGCCTGTAGGTACGTTGTAGGGTTCTGACAACAGTTTTATAATAGTGAGAAGAAGGAACATGTATGGTAATCCCAGTTTATGATGAGAATTTAAGCAAATCCTTTATTTGTCAAGTATAAAGTTCTTTGAGACTAAAATGCCAAGAAATATTTGATTCAACATAGTTTTATGTAGTGAAGCAGATTTGAACTGTAGTTAACAAGCAGAATTGCATTTGAATTGCTTTAGGAAAAAATCAGTTTTGATCTCTTTATTGCTTGTAATTTAATGTGTTCAGAAGTTAAACAATTTAAACCATAATGTTCAACACAGAAGGCTGAGTTTTTATTGTATAAGACATAGGTTTTACACATTGTATGAAGGCCTAGGGTAAGTGCACTCTAACATCTGATTTGCTGCAATATAGAGCAGGCTCCTTTGCTGAAAATCTAAGTTTAGTCAAAATAGTGTACTTTTTGCTTTATGAAGAACTATCTACAATACATAAGTGTCACCTTCAAAGACATTACAACTTCATACTGTATTTATGCTCAAATTCTGTATTAAGGACATAGGGAAAAGAAGATTACACGTTACTGATATATCTGCTACCTAAATCGTTGAGCATATAATTTTATAAGAGAGAAGTCACTACATTCATTGAATCAACATTTGGGGTTTTAATTAATTAAATTACCATAGGCAAAATGAACAACCATAAATTTAACATATCTTTAAATGGCTTCAGTTATATTTTTCTTTAGTGTAGTTTCTTGGCTACCTGTATATTTATGAAAGCTATCTGTGATAAGTTAGCCATGATAACACTAATAATTGGATAATGCTTTGAAAATACCTCTGAAGAATTACCTTTGATAAAAAACTAATTTGTGGTTGTGGTTTAACCCGGTGGGCAGCTAAACACCACACAACCATTCGCTCACCCTCCCCATTCCCTCTCCGGGATGGGGGAGAGAAATGGGAAAGTGAAGCCTGTGAGTTGAGATAGACAGTTTATTAAGACAGGAAAATAATAATAACAATAATAATAATAATAATGGTAATAGTACTAATAATAATGTGTGCAAAACAAGTGATGCACAATGCAATTGCTCACCACCTGCTGACCGATGCCCAGCCTATCCCCGAGCAGCCGGACCCCCACCCCGGCTAGCCATACCTATATATTGTTTAGCATGATGTCAGATGGTATGGAATACCCCTTTGGCCAGTTTGGGTCAGCTGTCCTGGGTCTGTCCCCTCCCAGATCCTGCTGCACCCCTAGCCTGCCCGCTGGCAGGACAGAGCGAGAAGCTGGAAAGTCCTTGGCTTAGTGTAAGCACTGCTTTGCAACAATTAAAACACCAGCATGTTATCAGCACTCTTCTCATCCTAGTCCAAAACATAGCACCCTACCAGCTACTAAGGGAAAATTAATTCTATCCTAAATGAAACAAGGACAGTACAAAATCCTGATAGCCATTTGATACCAAGGAATCCTAGAAATCACACAGAGTCTGTTATGTCTAAGGTTAATGAATAAATTAAATTTTTTCAAGCCATAGCTATTGTTGGAGTAGTTCTACTTCAGAACAGAACATAAGGAAGACAGCCCTACTTCGAAGAAAAACAAACAAACAAACAAACAACAGCAACAACAACAAAAAACAACAACCAAAACAAACCAAAAAATAGAGAGAGAGAGAGATTTTATTTGGCCTTATGTATCACTGATGGGGTTATAAAAATATCAATGGTGTATGAAGTTTATATAGATAGATAG
Source organism: Cygnus atratus (assembly GCF_013377495.2). Taxonomy (NCBI): domain Eukaryota; kingdom Metazoa; phylum Chordata; class Aves; order Anseriformes; family Anatidae; genus Cygnus; species Cygnus atratus. Next base: position 32,148,867 of record NC_066396.1, on the reverse strand, counting down.
ATAGATAGATATTGATATAAGTGATATATACTTATATGGCCTTTGAAAACCGTTTTATGCAATATTTTATGTGGGGACTCAAATAATTGTTTTAATACTAGAACCATTCTTTAACCAGAGACTACTTATGCACACAGTTAAATTAAATTAGAACACATCAGTAATTACAACCTTCCCTCATAACATATATTTATATTAATATAAACAAGCCAATCTCAATATTGCTCCATGCAAATGGAGAGTTAGAGAACACCTGATGCATGTGGAAATAGTTCACTAGTTCATTTCAGAAGCACACTTTGTGAACTGAAGAGAACAGTAAGTTCACTGAACCAAATTGGCTAGATGAATAGTGAGTGGTTGACATAGCATTCAGCAGTACTAGTAACATTTTTTAATGAATGTTATTCTTACATAATCACTTTACTCTGACATTCAGTAAGGTTTGTCATTAGGATTATCTCAGCATACCATGGAATCATAGAATCATAGAATCATTAAGGTTGAAGAGACCTTCAGGATCATCTGGTCCAACCATCACCCTACTACCAATATCAGCCACTAAACCATGTGTCTGAGCACTATATCCAACCTTCCCTTGAACACCCCAACAGACAGTGACACCACCACTTCCCTGAGGAGCTCGTTCCAATGTCTGACTACTCTGAGAAGAAACGTCTCCTAATTTCTAACCTAAACCTCCCCTGGCGCAACTTGAGGCCATTCCCTCTAGTCCTATCACTAGTTACCTGTGAGAAGGGGCTGAACCCCAGCTCCCCACAACTTCCTTTCAGATAGTTGTAGAGAGCAATAAGGTCTCCCCTGAGCCTCCTCTAATCCAGACTAAACAACCCCAGTTCCCTCAGTTGCTCCTCACAGGACTTGTGTTCCAGACCCTTCACCAGCTTCGTAACCTTTCTCTGGACATGTTCCAGGACCTCAATGTCCTTCTTGTACTGAGGGGCCCAAAACTGAACACAGTACTCAAGGTGCAGCCTCACCAGAGCTGAGTACAGGGGAACAATCACCTCCCTGGTCCTGCTGGTTACACTATTCCTGATACAAGCCAGGATGCTGTTGGCCGTCTTGGCCACCTGGGCATACTGCCAGCTCATGTTCAGGTGAGCATCGATTAGCACCCCTAGATCCTTTTCCTCTGCACAGCTTTTAAGCCACTCTGCCCCAAGCCTGTAGTGCTACATGGTGGTGTTGTGGCAGAAGTGCAGGACCCGGCACTGAGCCATGTTGAACCACATCCCATTGGCTTCTGCCCATTGACCCATCCTGTCCAGGTCCCTCTGCAGGGCCTTCCTACCCTCCGGCAGATTGACACTTCCCCCCAACCTGGTGTCATCTGCAAACCTACTGAGGGTGCACTCAATTCACTCATCCAAATCATCAATAAATATATTAAAGAGGATGTGCCCCAGCACTGACCCCTGGGGAACACTACTGGTGACCTTTCACTCTGTTCACCACCACTCTCTGGGCCCAGCTGTCCAGCCAGTATGTTTTCAGAAGTGCTGTAGCTGAATTTCACTTAAAATTTGCAGATCAATCCATAGTGCCAAGTAGTGCAGAAACTTAGTTAAGCTTCAGTTAAAAAGGTATTTTAGCACACTTGACAGAATTTTCATTCCAGATGCAACATATTTCAAGCACAGAAAAGGGCTGCTGTGGGAAGTGGAGGAGTCCCCATCCCTGCAGGTATTTAAGACGTGCATATGGTACTAAGGGTTTAGTGATGGAACTTGGTACTCAGATTGATGGTTGGACATGGCGATCTTGAAGGTCTTTTCCAACCTAGATGAACTGCTGATTCCATGATTCTGTATCATTAATATTGATCAAGCATTTACCATGAAAACCTCACAAAATCCAAACACATTATTTGCATGGTAACAAAGAAACCAAAATACATATATTAAAATAGTTAAGAAATTCTAAAGCCTAATGCATGCTTTCTTCAGATCCCAAAACCCAGTAAATATTATTTTTACTGTCATTAGTTGACAGAAAGTTTTACATCAACGTGACAGAGCAGAATCTTAGAATCTGCCTGGACTTACCTTTACCCAGGCTGATTGTATCTTTCCTTAAAAAATATCTAGAGGTCGAGTGATAATTTCCAAATGTTAGAGCTGCAGCTCTCCATTTAAGTTGGAAAATATCCAAAATTCTGGTTATCTAAAGTGTCAAGGTTAAAATGATCTACCAAATCTGAGATAATATTCTCCAGAGACTATTTGGGTTTGGGTATCACATGTATGTTTTTTGAAACTAAACAGGAGCATTCTTACATAGAAAAAAAAAAAAAGTCACAGGAATTCAGAAGGGATTTTTCCTGAGAAGATGTATGAGGAGTGTCTGAGGTCACTTGGTTTGTTCAGTCTACAGAACAGGAGATTGAGGGGAGACATCATGGCAGCATACAGCTTCCTTACGAGTGAGGGGGAGGTGATGCTTTCTGCTCTCTGGTGACAATGATAGGCCCTCTGGAAGCATCATGAAGCTTTGTCAGGGAAGATATAGGCTGGATATTAGGAAAAAGGTTCTTCATTGTGAGGGCATTTGGGCACCAGAATAGGCTCCCCAGGGAAGTGATCTTAGCAACAAACCTGTCAGAGTTCAAGAAGAGTTTGGACAATGCTCTCAGATATATGGTCTAGTTTTTGGGTGGTCCTGTGTGGAGCCAGGAGCTGGATTCCATAATCCTTGTGGGTCTCTTCCAGCTCAGAATGTTCTATGTTTCTAGTATGCTATGATTTGATTCTTTGAATACTTTGATTCATGTACATAAGGACATATAGGGAAATTAATAACAAATCTGTATTTATTGTCATATTTGGTAGCAGAAAAAGTAGAAAACATTGAGACTCAAACAGAAAACCTGGGTTGCACAGGAAATTTGGAGGGGTGGTGAATAATTCCATTTTTCAAACCCAATCTGAAATTGTAGAAACTCCCTATCTTTCAACAGAGGAAAAATTTGCTTTCAAAATTTGAAATTAAAATGGAGTTTGGCCATACCTTAGTCTCCTTGTTCAGCTGCGATATTTAGGGTTTGCAAGCTTCTAGGAAAATCTAAGAAACCTCACTATATCAAAGGCTTTTCTGGTAGACAGGCCCTGTAAACTGGAATACCCAGAGTTCCTTGTTCTAATTGCCTCCATCCAAAATTGACTAGGCAAGCTACCTTTCACCCAATGCAAGTAGTTTCTGCAAAGTGGAGTACTGGACTGTAAGACCCATCTCAGGGTTCCCTTTCAACCTAAATTATTTGTGATTCTGTGATAGAAAAACATTAAAAGCAACATTCTATTTTGTCTGGGAATTCCTTGCCAGCTTTCCTTGCCTTCTGTCAACTGATAATACATACCAACGTATCTGAGGACAATTTCACAGAATCACAGAATCATCTAGGTTGGAAGAGACCTCCAAGATCACCCAGTCCAACCTCTGACCTAACACTAACAAGTCCTCCACTAAACCATATCACTAAGCTCAACATCTAAACATCTTTTAAAGACCTCCAGGGATGGTGACTCAACCACTTCCAATGCCTAACAACCCTTTCAGTAAAGGAGTTCTTCCTAATATCCAACCTAAACCTCCCCTGGTGCAACTTTATGCCTTTCCCCCTCGTCCTGTCACCAGGCACGTGGGAGAATAGACCAACCCCCACCTCGCTACAGCCTCCTTTAAGGTACCTGTAGAGTGCGATAAGGTCTCCCCTGAGCCTCCTCTTCTCCAGGCTAAACAATCCCAGCTCCCTCAGCCACTCCTCACAAGACTTGTTCTCCAGACCCCTCACCAGCTTCGTTGCCCTTCTCTGGACTCGCTTGAGCACCTCAATGTCCTTCTTGTAGTGAGGGGCCCAAAACTGAACACAGTACTCGAGGTGCAGCCTCACCAGAGCCAAGTACAGGGGGACAATCACTTCCCTAGACCTGCTGGCCACCCTGTTTCTTATGCAAGCCAGGATGCTGTTGGCCTTCTTGGGCACCTGAGCACACTGCTGCCTCATATTCAGCCAACTATCAACCAATACTCCCAGGTCCTTCTCTGCCAGGCAGCATTCTAACCACTCATCTCCAGCCTGTAGCTCTGCTTGGGGTTGTTGTGTCCGAGGTGCAGGACTGGGCACTTGGCCTTGTTTTGTTCAGCTACTGCATATGTTTTTATATTTCTCATCTGTTTTGACTGTCCTCTCACTTTCAAAGATCCATCATTTCTGTAGTTACCTTACCTACTGTTCCCTTTGTAGATGTCACTGCTTCTAAACTGAAGCTGGCCCTAGATTTACGGGTTATCATTACTAAAGAAATTGCTGTATTTGCTCTTTTTTTTTTTTAAACCCTCAGATGTAATTGTGAACTATTTAGTTACTGTTATGATTATAATAAAAAGTGTCAGTAGTACTATAATGAAGTAAAATGATGTGTTATTGTAATAGCTACCCAAGTTGTTTGCAGTCTTTTCAGTGATTTTCTTGCCATATACATTAATTTTTACATGTCTCCATGTTTAAAATAGCAGCAATTTAAGATCTGCAGCATACATGAATGATGATTATTCATTCAGGCATGAGGTTTAAGGATGGAGTTTTTTGCCAGGGATGGAAGACAGAGATTTTATTCTGAAAATAGAATCAAGACAGCCTTAAAGTGCAAGATCTCTAAAGATTAAGTTCTCTATCTTAAAAAGAGAGGACTGAGAGATGTATTCTAGATGAATATATTTCTCATATGTGTATGCACACAACAAAAAGGAGAGGGTAGCTGTTTAACTTTGAAGGCAAAATGGCAATAGCAGTCCAGTTATTGAGCAGCAATTTTTAGACAGCTATTAGAATTAGAAACAACTGTTCTAGCCAGGAAATAGTTACATATTGCCAGAGTATTGCAACTTAGTATCAAATGATAACACAACTCTTTCTAAGATATCATTCACTCCAGAAAATTTTAGAAATTCTGTGTATGGTTTTAATAGATATAGTACTGTCTTGTTTCATTTGGACCTTGAAATCTTTTCATTTCTGTGGTGGTTTTACTCGGGTGGGCAGCCAAGCTCCACCACAACCGTTCTCTCACTCCTGGTCCTCAAAGGGAAAGAGGGAGAAAATATGATGTAAAGGGCTCAAGTTTTGAGGTAAGGACAGGGAGATCGCTCAGCAATTATCGTGACAGGCAAAACAGACTGAGAGTAGGGAGATAGTAAAATGTATTGCCTATTGCTAACAAGCTAGAGAAGTGAGAAGCACAGGAATGAAACCAAAAACACCTTTCCCCCATCCACCCTCTTCAACCTCCTCTCCCCAGGCAGTGCAGGGGAACGGGGAAATGGGGATTGCAGTCAATCTATAGCACTTTGTCTCTGCCGCTCCTTCAAAGTCATTCTCTTCCCCTGCTCTAATGTGGGGTCCCTCCCATAGGATGCAGTCCTTCCCAAACTGATCTGGCATGGGCTGCCCACAGGCATCAGCTCTTCAACAGCTGCTCCAAATAGGGGTCTGTAACAGAGGGTCCATCCATCAGGAGCAAACTGCTTCAACCTGGGTCCCCCATGGGCAGCAGGTCCTGCCAGGTTGCCTGCTCCTGTGTGGGCTCCTCTCCACAGCCCACAGATCCAGTCCAGCGTCTGTTCCAGCAGGTCTTCTTCACAGGCTACAGCCTCCTTCAGGCCACATCCGCCTGCTGCACTGTGGTCTCCTCCACGGGCTGTAGCATGGAAACCTTTTCAGCCATGGTACACCATAGGCTGCAGGGGGACAACCTGCTTCACCATGGTCCTCTCCACAGGCTGCAGGGGAACTTGACCTCCAGTGCCTGGAGCACCTCCTCCACCTCCTTCTTCATTGACCTTGGAGGCTGCAGCACTGTTTCTCTCTCCTAGTTCTCCCAGCTGCTGTACAGCAGCAGGTTTTGTTTGTTTGTTTGTTTGTCTTTCCTTCCTTAAATATGCTTTCGCAGAGGTGCAAATGACATTGCTTATTGGCTCAACTCTGGCCAGCAGCAGGCTCCTTATCTAGCATGAGGCAGCTTCTGGATTTTTCTCACTGAAGCTGCCCCTATGGCCCCTGTTACCAAAACTTTGCCATGTAAACCCACTACAATTTCTGATTCTCCATTTTCATCATCAATTTTCAAGACTAGTGGAGAAAACAAAATTTAATGCATTGACATTTTTATGTTCTTAGCGCTGGCATCTACATATTAAACTAGTACTAGTAACAAAATCAAATTTCATGCTTCGGAGCTTTAGATAGTCATCAGCAAAATGAAGGAATACACTGTCTTCATGGGCAATAAGTTAGAAATACTTTTTTCTCTTCTTCCTCAGAGGAATCTGCAGCTAGCTAAAACTACAGACTGGAAGGAATTATACAAAGATATTTCCTAAATACTTCTTTAGTATACATGCTGACATGCTCAAGGTCAAGCTGATCACCAGATTTCTAGTCAAATAGAAAATTTTCCCTGTTTAATCTGCTAGGGTGTTTGGAAGATTTTTGCCAACTTATTTTCTTAAGTGTCATAAAGTAAAAATTATTTTTTTTTAGCTCTCCATTTTAAGGTGAGAATAAATATGAAACTTTCTACTTTTTGACAAGAAGTGTCAGAACTGAATTTATCTTAGTTTGGATTATCTGAGTGTATTTCACATAAAAAAAATCCTACTACAATTAAAAACCTGGAGTATAAGAGTCCTTGCAAACCTCATTTGATGTTGCAACCTAGTCAAGTAGAAATGTGTACAGTCATTACCTCATGGGCTGAAAAAAAGGAAAGCCATCAACTCTTATACTCCAAAAGGCTGGCAGTTGCAATTGGTCAGCCTCGGCCAGCTACCAGGCTCCCACCCAGCTGCTTCTTCATTCCTTCTCAACAGGACAGGGAGAGAAAATAAGACGAAAAGGTTGCAGATCAAGAAAAAGACAGGGAGTTCACTTACCAATTATTGTCAAAAAAAAAAAAAAAAAGTTTTGACTTGGGGACAACTAATTCAATTTATAGATAGTAAAAATAGATTTGAAAAGTGAGAAACAGAGATGAAAATTAATACAGCTTCCTCTACCTCACCGCTTTTTCCCAGGCTCAACTTTACTCTTTCACTCACAGTTTTTCTAATTCCTCCCCACCCTAACTGGCTCAGGGACTGTGGCAAATGTGGTCACTCCATAACAGTTCCTTTCTGCCTCTCCCTCCTTACATTCTCCCCTTGCTCCAGGGGCAACCCTCTACAGCTGCAATCAACCAAGAACTGTTCCAGCAGGCCCTCTACATGAGCTGCAGCTTACTTCAGGATATATCCACCTGCTCTGATGTGGGGTCCTTCACAGGCTGCAAAGTGGATATCTGCTCTGATGCAGTCCCCCATGAACCACAGGGGGAAATACCTGCTCCCATGACTGGAGAGACTCCTTCCGCTCCCTCTCTGACCATGGTGTTTATTCACTGTTTTCACTCTTTTTGTCCGTCCTCCTCTGCCTGTCTGGTATTTTTTCCCTTGTCTTAATACTTTCTCACAGAGGTGTCACCAACTTGGCTGAAAGCTTCAGCTGTGTCCTCAGTGGCTGATCTGAGCCTGTGGGAACCTGACTTCTGCTGGGCACTGTAAATATTGCGATGGATCACTTATCAGTGAACGTTGTGTATGTGCACTGGTATTATTTGTTGTTATTGTAATTTAAAGAGCATTTGTGAGAGGTTGGTTATTATTTTTATTTATTATTGACTTTTTATTTTCAGTTAACTACAAAAGAGTTTGAATTAAGCAAGGGCTCACATAATGCTTTGCCATAACCATCATTATGGTAATTAACCAAGTATTACATCACAGCTTAGCAAAATTGGCATACATGATTTGTGTAGATCTCATCAAAAGTATTGAAGGCTGCAAACTGATCTTTGTGTTCCAGCTCTGTGAATACCTGCTATAAATTGTTTAATAATGTGGAAGGATAAGGCTAGCCCTTGTAGCAGGCTGGGTTATAGGTTTTCCTGGTCTCTTCACGTGACACAATTAGGTTCCCCTCATAGCCTGGTATGCAAGAATGACTACACATGGGCAATGACAGACACATGTTTCTGGTATGGTAAAAGACAGATGGCGAACACAGTGACTAATTCACCCTAATAAAAACAAAGCTAGTGTCAAGAAACCTAAATTTATAGGGTTCATCACAATACTAGGGTAATCCAGTCATCCTTTCTAACCTTGGGATATTGGAGAGATGTTATGAAAATCACAGAACACATTTGGAATATTTCATTATTATTTCATATCTTAGCATGATCCAGCTGGATATTTCTATAGTTTGAGATGATTGCTTGACCAGTACTTGATTAATGTCAGATCACTAAGAAATGAGAATGAAAAGAACAGCAAAAAAATATTCTCATTAAAATATTGTCTTAAAGTACACACAAACGATGTTTGGCTGTGTCCTAGGAAGCAGGGCCTCAATATACATAGTGGTTGTTTAGGAGGACAGACATCTTCACAACAAGAGCGCCTGCCTCCTTCCCCTTTCCCACCTTTTATTACTGAGTGTGACATCTCATGGTACAGAATATCCCTTTGGTCGGTTTAGGTCAGCTGCCCTGGTGACATCCCCTCCCCACCTCTTGCCTACCCCTAGCCTACTGGCTCTTGGGGGGAAGGGAGAGAGGTTGGATGGAGTCTTGATGCTGTGCCAGTATTGCTCAGCAATAGACAAAACATTGGTGTGGTTCTAATGCTGTTCTAGCTACAAGTGCAAAGCATGGGACTCTGCAGGGAAAGTTAACTCCATCCCAGACAGACCCAGTACAGCTTCCCATGGGATATAGTCCTTCTTGAACTGCTTCAATATAAGTCCTTCCAACAGTCCGCTGTTCTTCAAGAACCCAGTGTGGGTCCTTTCCATGCAGTTCAGTACTTCAGAAACACAGTGCTCTAGTGTGGGCTCTCCACAGGCTGCAGCTTTCTTCATGGCGCATCCACCTGCTGTGGTGTGGGGTCAAACATGGACTTCTATGTGGATATCTCTTCAAAGTAGTTGCTCCATGGGCTGCAGGGGACAACTTCCTTCATAATCTTTGTCACAGCCTGCAGGGGAATCTCTGCTTGGTACTCAGAGCATCTCCTTCATCTCCTTTGCTGATTTGGGCTTCTGCAGGGCAGTTTCTTTCACAATTTTCTCACTTACCTCTCTTACAATCCCTGTGCAGCGTTTGCTACCCTTTCTTAAATATGTTATCACAGAGCTGCCACCTGCTTGCCTGATGGGCTTAGCTGTGCCCTGTGGTGGGTCTGTTTTGTGTTCAGCTGTAACTGGCTCTGTCCAATGTGTAGACAGCCACTAGTCTCTTCTCACAAAGACCACTCCTGAAGCTCTCCTGCTAGCAACAATTTGCCATGTAAACCCAATATAGTTCATGTTACAGATTTTTATTTTTTATTTTTTACCAGTTTATGGATGGAAGAGAGTTTCTTCAGTGCAAATTTTTGACCATATTTCCATTGTCAACTTGAATACATCTGCCATTCACTAAAATAAAAACAAACAAACAAACAAAGAAAAATAAAAAAGGAATCACACTGAAACCAAATTTAAATTAGATGGGTTATATCCTAATTAACGTTATTCTAACAAGTATGAAAGGAATGAAATGGATTATGTCAATGGGACCTTATACTATAAAGCAGGATGAGAAAATATTGCAGGTATGACCATTTTTGAATTATTGTGATAAAAATATTGAAAAAAATAATCAATGTCTTTCTGAAGTACTAGTTAATTAGAATTTTGATCAGTAAACAAACTATTAAAATTTGGGAAGGGACAGAGAAGTAAGAAGTTGTGCTTAGAAATCAGCTTTTACAGTTCCACCAAGTGTCTTAGAAGACAGCTTTACTTTTATTTTTATATAAGAAAACTATTTTTCAAGCAGAATGTGGGTTTCCCAGTCACTTTAAGCTTTGAAGACAAGGATTGATGTATTTATTACCTTCTTGCAGCTTGTGAAGATGTGTGAGAGATTTACTCTCTCAATATTGCCTGTTGGCAAAATCATCTTTTTTTCAAGTTTCTTCCAATCTCAAGCATGACATTTCTTGTGGGATGAGGGCTTGCAATCTTGATTAAAAGCTATTGCAGTTCATGGAAACCTTCCAGTTATATCAAGAAAATTTGGGGACCCTGCTATGACAGGTCAGTAAAACAGGCAGTAGGATACACAGCTTACATCTTTCAGGGCAGGGGGAGACTTATAATGTCATACTCTGTTGAGGACCTGTTACAGGAAAAGAGATTGCTTATGATCTTTGCTTACTCCAGGAGCTTTGTTATTCCTTCCAGAAATACAAAAGAGGAAATGATATATGACTTTCTGCTGATAAATATAAACTTTTATAAACTGACAATGGCTGGTAATATAAGAAGTAATGGAAATGCCTGGCATGGATTTCCCAAATTTTGTAATGCAAATAGCTTATGCTGATGCAACCAGTAAAAATTCTGAAATACATATCATATATAAAGATAGAAGATAACTGAAGTTTATGTCTGTGAAGCTTTTTGTTTTGTTTTGTGTTGTCAATTAAACAGATATGCTGTATCCTTAGAAAGAGCAGGACTGTAGTTCTCAAGATTTGACAGAAATTCGATGTAGTTTTATGTTTTTCTTACTTCTGTAATTGTTCAGTGCCATGCTTTTGGTGTAGTTGTGACATTATTGATAAAAACTTGTAAACTTAACCTAGACAAACTTTAAGAAATAAAAAGGTTTTGTTTAAGAATATATTTTTACTTTTTTCTTCCTTAAATATCTATACAGTCTATAGGAAATATATATATATATATATAAATATATATGTATGTCTATAGGAAATAATTCAAAGGCAAATTTACTTTAATTAAAGAGAGAAATTACATTCTTATCTACATTAAAAATGTAAGATGCATTGCTATTGAGAAAGAAGAAAATCTTTAAGAATGATGTTTTCAGGTAACTTTATCTATGACGTATTCACTTTATTTTATTAACTTGACATTTTGTGCCTATCTGTAATAAAAGAGGACACAAACGAGAGCTGTGACCAGATAAATACATCTGGAGATCACAATCACAGATAAAAATGCAGAATAAATGAAGTCTTAGAGAAGCTATATAATAGTAAATAGAGATGAGTCTTACAGGCTAGATGGACGGAGTGAGGTGGGTAAAAAAATGGTTAAACATCTAGGCCCACAAGGTAGTGGCCATCACTGCAAAGTCTGGTTGGAGGCCAGTAATTAGTGCTGTATCTCAAGGGTCTATACTGGATAAAGTCCTATTTGAAATCTTCATTAATGAGCTGGATGATGGGGCTGAGTGAAGCCACAGCAAGTTTGCAAAACAAAATTGACACAAAATTAGAATATGTGGTGGTTAAAGCAGAGGGTTGTCCTGCCATCTAGAAGGACTTCCACAAGCTAGAGAAATGGCCTGAAAGAAATCTTTTGAAGTTCAACAAAGGAAAATGCAAAGTCCTGCATCCTGGAAGGTGGGACAACTCCCATTAGTACATGTTGGGAGCTACCAGCTGGAAAGCAGCTTTGCAGAAAAGTACCTACAAGTCCTGGTGGACATCAAGTTAAACATGAGTCAGCAGCCCTTGCAGCAAAGGAAGAATGGTATGCTGGTCTGCATCAGGAAAAGCACTGGGGTAAGTCTAGGGAGGCGATCCTTCACCTCTGCTCAGCACTGGTGACGCCATATCCAGAGTGCTGTGTCCTGTTCTGAGCCCCCAGTACAAGACAGACATGGATAATGAAGAGAGTCTAACAAAGGGCCACTACAATGATTAAGGGACTGGAGCTTCTCTCTTGTGAGGAAAGGCTGAGAGAGCTGGGATCGTTCAGCCTGGAAAAGAGAAGGGTCAGAGGGGATATCTCTGATAAATACCTTAAGGGAAGATACAGACAGGATGGAGCCAGGCTCTTTTCAGTGGTGCCCAGGACAGGACTCGAACACAGAAGATTCCTTATGAACATCAGGAAACATTTTTGTACTGTGTGAGTAATGAAACAGGTTGCTCAGAGAGGTTGTGGGGTCTCATTCCTTGGAGATCTTCAAAAGCTGCATGAATACGGTCCTGGGCAAATAGCTGTAGGTGGCCCTGCTTGAGCAGGGGTGTTGGACCCGGTCTCTTCTAACCTCAGCAGGTTTCCTGAACTTAGTATTATTACCAGCATTTATAGAATTTGAAAATATATATATATATATATTATGTCATATAAAATATCATGTCATATCCTTACAGTTTGCATTTTTTTTTCTTTTAATTTAGTTTATACTTTTGAAATTCATGCACTACTGGTGGACAAAAAAAAATAAAAATAAAAAATAATTAAAAAAAACAACTGGGCATGAGTCAGCAACATGCTCTTAAAGCCCAGGAAGTAAACTGAATCCTTGGCTGCATCAAAAGTAGCGTGGCCAGCAGGTTCAAGGAGGTGATTCTCCCCCTCCACTCCACTCTTGTGAGATGCCACTTGGAGTACTGCATTCAGCTCTGGGGCCCCCGACATAAGAAAGACATGGATCTGTTAGAGTGGATCCAGGGGAGGGCCCCAAAGATGGTCAGAGGGCTGGAGCATCTCTCCAATGAAAATAGTCTGAGGGAGTTGGGGTTGTTTAGCCTACAGAAGAGAAAGCTTCAGGGAGACCTTAAAGCATCCTTCCAGTATTTAATGGGGGCTTACAAGGGAGGGACACTTTATCAGTGAGTGTAGTGATAGGATGAGGAATAACAGTTTTAAACCAAAACAGTTTACATTTAGATTAGATATTCAGAAAAAATTCTTTACTCAGAGGGTGGTAAGGCACTGGAACAGGTTGCCCAGAGAAGTTGTGGAAGCCTTCTCCCTGGAAGTGTTCAAGGCCAGGTTGGATGGGTCCTTGAGCAAGCTGGTCTAGTGCAAGGTGTCCCTGTCCATGGCATGAGGGGTAGGAACTAGATGATAAATGTCCCTTCCAACCCCAAACCAGTATAAGATCAGTAGTTAAGATTTTATAATTGTAAGAAGAGCTTGGGCAGTATTTTCCCATTTTCCCATTTTCAAAAATCACGAATATCATGCAAACATTCATTAGTTGGAAATGATCATTAATGTATTATTTCTGTGATTACTCACACAGGATATAAGATACTCTCTTTTTATTTTAATTTTTCAAACAAGCTGTAATATCAGTGTCCCATGTGATATCTAGCATAACTGAATGTTTCCTCATTCTTGAGGAACGAGGACTTTTGTGCCAGGACCTCTTCATTATTTTTCTTTTCCACTTTTATGAGCAGATATAATGACAGATATTAATTCTTCTTGCAAGTGCTTCTTTTACTTCTCTCTTTTTTGCAGCAGCATCATAAGTCTAAATTTAATACATTTAAATTAATTGTGGCCAGAAGCATGTATGTAAATTTCAATGCTGAATCTTAACCATTTTCAGCTATACAGTGCCACCTGGCTTTCTGGACACTTTACTAAGAAAATATAAATACTTTAGCTCTCCTGGCAGGGAATCTTGGCATACATAACAACATAGATAGTCAATAATGCACTGTGCTCCTGTAGTGGTTAACAGAAGTAGTAGATAGACCAAAGCTTCCTGCTTATCTGGCGCTTTCATTTAGGAGCAGAAGTGATGTTTCCTTTTGTTCCCAACTGATAAAAAGTGGAAAGTATGGGCAAAAATAACTTCAGACAAAATGTATCCCTGTCAGAAAACAGAAAAACAAATTGCTGGTCTGATTGGCAAGATGGTGCTGAGAGTGTTCATACTTTCCTGAAGTTGAAATGTTACTTGCTTCATTGGAATAGAGAATGTGCACCTACATTTATTTATTTATTTTCTGTTTGTTTATTGATTTATTCCTACAAAAAAGTCTAAGAATGTAAGAACATCTTATGGTGTTGTTGCCACACAAGTTTGTTTTCCAATTTTAATTTAGGAGTAATAAAAAAGAAGATATTTCTACCCATTAGCATCAGATGATAATTCAGTACTCAGGTCATTGTCACAGTTATGGAAATGTCACATGTACTCTTCTGCATTGGGAAATTCCAGGCTAGAGCTGTTGCAAAACACAACTTTTGATTGTTTTGAGTTGTTTTCTACTATGTTTCTATCATGTTTGTTTTTTGTTTGTTTGTTTGTTTTCCTATCCTGTTATGTTGAAAGAGTTTATGGATTTGAAGCAGTTCAGAAAGATTCAATTTTCTCCTCCACTTTCCACCTACTTGCCTTTCCAATCTAAAAGTATCAGGGTGACATCATTAGATTAGACTACTCTCTTACTTGTAAGATGTTAGGTTACTAAAGAAGTCTTCAGATTTTTTTTAATACTATCTGTAAAAATTAATAAAATACTACATCAACTGGAAAGAAATTCCAGTTCAGTTCTGTTCCATGTTCAAGGATATCTATGCTCAAAACAGTAGCCCTATTGCATTAAATTTACTTGCCTTTTAAGGGTATTTCCATATGTGCATATTAAAGATTATGCTGATGGAAAGAGTAGAAAAAAAGTTTCTGAGAGAGTGAATTTACTGATCATATCAGTATGTATTTGCAAAGTATCCGAGTAATAATGTAGACTTTGCATTGATTTATAGACTTCGCATTGAATTACATCAATGTCTTGTGTCTAATGTGAAGAGATTGGCTTTTTATGTCCAAATTAGAACAGAGTAGAAGAAGCTTTCAACTCTCATGAGATAATTTCATATTAGTTTTAGAGGCTTATTTTGGCTTTTTATAATATATCAACAAATTCATTGACCAGCTAGAGGATGGAACAAGTGTTATTCAAATTTTTGGTGTTTGATATCACTTTTTAATTACTTATGGAATACTTAGTTTTTCCCTATATTCACATTATATTCAAATTTGGACTGTTTTCTCTATATTCACATTATATTCAAATTTGGACTGCAAAAATTGAACTCAAATATAAACTTGATATATTTTCAATCTCAAATTCTTTTCTTTAGTACAGCAGGTGCCTACTTGTTTATTCACAAGGAGAAAATTACTATTTGGGTAAACAGTTATACTCTTACTTCTTTTAGTAACATGACTTCAGCAGACACAGTAGAAACTCTGTAGTAAGATCAAGTTAAATTTTGAACTTGAAATAGGAATTCAGGCTTCGTTATTTTGCTTAATAATTCATGCATAGAGTGTTTTCCCTGAATTGTAATTATTATTCTTCATACAAAACTATTTTGCTAAGTGTTCATACTGGAGCTTTATGAGAAAAAAAGAATACAGTGATGAAAATTACAATTCTAGTTAAAAATAACATGTATATATAGAGAGAAAGTTGGTTTAATCCAATAATCCACAGGCTAAAGGTCTGGCCCAGGGCCTGCTCTGGTGGGGGTCCTCCACATGCCGCAGCCTCCTTCAGGTCATACCCACCTGCTCTACCATGGTCTCCTCCACAGTCTGCAGCATGGAAACCTGCTCTACCGTGGTACACTACGGGCTGTAGGGGGACAGCCTGCTTCACCATAGTCCTCTCCACAGGCTGCAGGAGACTTCTGCTCCGGCGCCTGGAGCACCTCTCCTCCTCCTTCTTCACTGACCTTGGCAACTGCAAGGCTTTCTCACTCCTCTCTCTCTCTCTCTCCCAGCTGCTGTTCCTCAGCATTTTTTTTTCTCTGTCTTAAATATTCTCTCACAGACGCACAAACAACATCACTCATTGTATTGGCCCGGCTCTGGCCAGTGGTGTGGCCCTTATCTAACATGGCGGAGCTTCTAGATTCATCTCACAGGAGCCACCCCTATTCCTCCCCCCCCAGCCCCTGCCGCTAACAAAACCTTGTCACATAAACCCACTACACCTGTCCAGCAAGGAATGTTGGTTTACAAAGATCTGAAACTTTTATAAACTATCTGTGATTTTCGGAACTTTGCTACCCTGTTCCTGGTGCTAGCATAGCATACAATCTCAATATAAAGTTGTTTTAAGGTAGAGAGTTTGTGAAAATTTATGCTCTATGTAGAAAAATACAAACTGTTGTAGAACCCCTGAGAGGTGTAATATGATGATGATTTCAGTTTGTTTGGTTTTGGTTTAGTTTGAGCTATAGATATATCAAATCACCTAGATAGGATATAACAAAAATACTGAATACATTTGTATCATCAAAATACAATATAATAAAACTATTGTATATATATATATTTTTGTATTCAAGATATAATGAAAGACAGTTATTTTCCATCTGTGTTTTTCCACACGTTTGTCTACACATATCTCTCTGTCTTTTCTGATAGGCATAAGAAACTGTGTGGAAGCTGTAAAATTTTGTATATGTAACTGGAATAAATATTTAATAAATATATATATTTGTATTTCATTGTTAATTGTACTAACTTTTATTAGGATGCCTGAGATATTGTGTGGCTTTCACAGCTGTCATGTAACCCACTGGCCATTTACTCAGTTTACACTTGGTAAATGAGTTGGCTTTTTCTCCTTGTCCTTGTGCTTGCAAATAGCTTTCACGAGGACCTGTTCCTATAATTTTCCTACAGACTAGAGTGAAACTGACTGATCTGTTGGTTTTTGAATCTTCATTTTCACCCTTTTTTGTAGATGGATATATATATTTTTTTTTCAGTTATTTGGGACTTTCCTTTTATGCATTTTCCAAGGTGACAGCAGCTGAAAAGTGGGTCATTTTTTCATTATCCTTCTGTTTTAAAAATAGTTTCTCAAAATTTTGAAGACTATATTCCAATGTAAGGTGAAGAAAATGGAAAAAAATGTATTCTAAGATCTAAATAAATGTTAAACTTTGTCGTTTGCATACACTTAAATTAAGTAACTGTGCTCTGAAACACTTATTTTTTCTACTGCTTGATATTCTGAGTTGACTATCTTCAGTACCAGCACTTATAAACGTATACCTTATATGAATAAATATTTTATTTAAATTTAACAGTTACAAATGAATGAAACAGCAAAAAATATAAGAAATTCAAAATAACATATTCTTTGCAACATTTATTTATATACATATTGTGTCACATATTCGAGGAGAAAATAAGAATGTAATTCTGTGTTCTGATGAACCCTTAATAAGGCAGGCAAAGAAAATAATGAATGTCTTACTGCACTTGGAAGACTATGAAAATACAAAACCTAACTGACACAATATTTTGTTCCAGGTGTGAGCAAAAGGCAACTGCTTTCCTGGCCATTTACAGTCTAGACATTGAATTTGATAAACAGAATGTTGGCACCCACTGCGGAAGAGCTGAACAGCCTCAACACCAAGTAAGTGAGATCTTACAAATTTGGAGGTTCATTTCAGATGAATTTTATGAAGCTTACTGATTTCTAACAACAAACAAAAATTTAAAATGCAGTTTATAAAGCACTGTAGAACACTTTGGTTTCAGATGCTGGGAAATTCAATTTCTCATTTAAACATGTCTTAAAATCAGAATGTAATTGCATCTTTTTAGAATATAATTTTCCAAACTTAGTGACATTACATTCTTAGGTGTCATCCTTTCTAGACAAATAAAAGCACACACTGAAAGTAATGTCTTTATATTACAAAACCAACACCTTTTATATCATAAAATTATCTCCTTTTATATTATAAAAATTAATGTAGAAAAAATGAAACGAACATATATACATATTCAGTGATTAAGAAAATATAGATAAACAGTAATCTGTTTAATGTAGAAGACAAACTCGCAGGGAAAAAAAAAGTGAGGTACATTATTTGTGCACTAATTAAGTGGTTATTCCTTTCTATTGCATTTCTGATGGAATAAAACATAGAAGACAATTGTGGTTGCACAAAGACTTGATTGTCCAAAGAGGGTCTCTGAGGGAGTCCCACAAATTTTGCTTCACATGGTAGGAGCTAAGGTGATCAGTATTAAAGCTGCAAAGTAAATATGAACTATGAAAGAACTATGCCCACACAGAAATGATTTATGATAAGAAATTCTTAGTACAAATATAATATATATGGACGGAACCATGTTAAAACATATCTCTCATCCTTGTAATGTCAGGGTTTTATTATTAATTAATTCTAGTACCTCAGTTAAACTTCGAATATTTTTATTTTCCTCGGTATTCTTCCCTGGCAAATGTCAACAAATACATTTTTTAGAGCAAGTGTGAGCTCACAGAGAAGATAAAGGCAGGATGGTTTTCAGTTTGCTAGATCTGCTTTTTAACTGACAGTATAACACATTATACTTTCTCTGTGAGTCTGTTGTCCTCTTTGAACAACCATTAAGAAACCTGGATTATATTACCCTGGGAAAAATAGAAATGGGAGAGAGTGGGAAAGAGAGGATGAAAGAGAGAGGTTGTGAGTGGGTAGTATCAGTAAAAGTTAATAGGGAGAGGTAAGATAGGATACTGTAAAAAAAAAAAAAAAAGAATCTCTGAAAACATTCTAGTGTCACAGCAAAATAAATTCTTAGCTCAAATTATTACACTATTTGCAAGTTTGGAAGTTACTCAAAATGTTTTTTATCAATGCTAACCATGATTCTGTTTGCATGGAGACTGTCTAATAGAGGAGCCAAACTCCTCTCAGTGGCTGTGCTAACTTTGGATAACGGACTGCTTTACTGATTCTTAGAAATACTGATAAAGTTGAATGGATGCTTCGTCTTCTTTGCTCACTGCTAGCCAAACCAAGCAAGGTTTATGAATATGATTCATATGCAGTATATACTATATAAAATAAAAGAACTATGATTCCTCACAGGTTCTTAGTTGTGTAGAATGAAATAAATGTGTTGATCTCTTTAATAGACTTTAAAATAAATAAATAAATAAATAAGGGCATAGAAGGAAAAGAAACTTAATGTAGTATATTTTTTATTCAAACTATGTATAAAATTTATGTGAGCAATTCTTTTCCATTTGAGGACGTGAAACTATTGGAGAGTGTCCAGAGAAGGGCTACAAAGATGGTGAAGGGCCTAGAGGGGAAGACATAAAAGGATCAGCTGAGGTCACTTGGTCTGTTCAGCCTGGAAAAGAGGAGGCTGAGGGGAGACCTCATTGTGGTCTACAGCATCCTCATGAGGGGGAGCAGAGGGGCAGGCACCCATCTATTCTGTCTGGTGACCAAGGAAATGGAATCAAGCTGCGACAGGGGATATCAGGAAAAGATTCTTCACCAAGAGGGTGGTCATGCACTGGAACAGGCTCCCCAGGGATGTAGTCACTGCACCAAGCCTGTTGGAGTTTAAGAAGCATTTGGACTGCGCTCTTAGTCATACAGTCTGAATTTTTAGGTAGACCTGTATGGTGCCAGGAGTTGGACTCGATGATCCTTGTGAGTCCTTTCCAACTCAGGATATTCTATGAAACCTTGAACTAGCAAGTTTACTTTCTACGAGTGCTTGACATCTGATTTACAAAGATTTTTAGAAGAGTAAGAGCATTCGTTTAGCAACTTGGTGATTGACAGTTGTATTTAGGAAACCTTTATAAATTATAAGCAGCGTATTCGCTCCACATCTCTTTTATTCTTTGAAATCCATAAATAGACTGTAGTCTAGAGGAAGTTTATTGCTGATTACTGATAATGATGAAGCCCACATATGCTTTAAACTCAAGTAACTAAAAACAAACAAAACAAATTAAAATAATAAATAAAAACCACCACCCTTCCAGTCTGATAATGAAGGGGAGTTCTTTGTTATTATCCAATAGCTGGTGAGAAGAAACAACTAATATACAAGATTTCATTTACCTTAGACAATCTATGGCATTTGAAATATAGCATGAGTAACTGTAAAGTTTCTGTGTAATGATGAGAATATACCTTAAGCCTTACTAAATTGTAATTATGTCATGAATGTCTATAGCATTCTAGAAGAAACTAGAAAGATAAATAGGCTTTGAGCCTATTCTACCAGCAGCGATCATGAAGTTCAACAAGGCCAATTGCCAAGTTCCTGTGTCTGGGCCAGGGCATCCCTAAGCACAAATACAGACTGGGGGAAGAATGGATTGAGAGCAGTTCTGAAAAGAAGGACCTGAAACTGCTGAGAAGCTCAACACGAGCTGGCAATGTGCTGGTCTATTGGAAGGTGTCACTGTACATGGCAAGGAGGTTGGAACTAGATGATCTTTAAGGTCCCTTCCAACCCAAACCATTCTATGATTCTGTGATCCTGTAGTGGCAAGATCTCTTGTAAGAGTCTCATTTGCCACAAGTCCTTAGGTTTAATGAAGACCTAATACATCCTAAAACACAGATGACAGTGAGAGTCATCCTATACCGAAAGATCATATGCATACATGGTATACAGTAGAGCTGTCTGGATTTCTGCATGAAATCTAAAGAATCTCCTAAGGGTTTACACAGGGGTTACACCAAGTTCTTGGGGAATGGTACGTACACCAACAGCTAATCGTGAATGACAACCGTATCTAGAATGGAAATCTGAGAAGAAGATCCCAGGCAAGAAAATAATTACCATGTCAGCCCTATTCACTCTAAAGAGGATGATTGAGACTATTGCCTAGGTCTCCTCGGGACTGATGGACTTGCTTAATATGTAGATTTTCTAATTGCCTATGTATTAGTTTTGTTTTTACAGTTGCTGTTGAATAAAATAGTTTTTAATGTTGGAAGTGAAATGAAGGAGGCAATCATTTTCTGTTTTCTGGCACAAATCAGCAGTCTTAAGATTTTTGGAAGGTAACCAGAAGTTGCTAACCCTGTAAATGTTTGCTACTAGCAAGGGTTAATGGAGAAATACTTTTTCAAAATCATGTTCTTATTGCCTATTTAATGTAGAATCATGGAGACCTTTTATAGTTTAATAAATATTTTACTGTTATGAGGTCAGACAAAGAAATCAAGAGTTGTAAATGCCATGGCAAAAAAAATCCGTCTGATGATGTGCAAGGTGAAATTAGCACCAGTAGTTCTGTATCAGCATACTAAATTTTGCTGGATGTTTCTGCCATTCTGTTTACAGCATCATGTTAAAATTCTTTGTCTTAGAAGCTCATCTCAGTATCAAAGAAGCTGGCTAAGCTAGCAGCAATTTTAAGGTTACTCTCAACAGTGCTGAACACTCTGGTGCATTTTACGTACTGTGATAAGCTAAAGAAATATTCCAGTAAAATGAAATGATCAGAAATTTAGACTAGAATGTGGACATATTACACGTTGTTCTAGACTGCAGCTATGTGCACACTAGATTCATCTTCAAATTGGTATATATTCAGCATATACTTTTCAAATAGTTCCACAAACTTCCCTGTCACATCATGAAAAGATTTTTACAGAAACCAAATACACAAAAACAACAAAACAAACAAATAAACAACAACAAAAAAAATTGTCAAGCTGTCTGACAAAATTTCTAAGAACTTGGGACTAACCTTTGCAATACAAAAAAAAAAGACGAACATTGAGCTAACTAAGTTACATATTTCACAAGTATTTCCAGTGGGCAAAATGCAGAAGTGAAAGCAGATTATTTTAGATTAAAAATAAACACTTGCAATCTTAACAACTACAAATAAATCCCAGTAAAATAAATGGTATGACTTCATTTCACATTGCATTAACAGACATGAATTTTACTCTGTATTTTACAGCAGTTAAAAATACCCTGGCATGAGGATGCTTTTGTGCGGGTCTCTTTCTAGGCCATTTTTTGTCTCAGAGTTGAAATAGATAAAAAGCAAGGGAAAGGATTTGTCATGTATTCATTTTCCATTTGAGAACCAAGCCACAGGAAAGTGAGCATTTGACACCAGAACTCTGTCATTAAGCCAAAAATTGAACCTATTCATCTTGACGTCTGCGCCAGGGCATCAGCTTTAATTTCTAAACAAGGTTAAGGATTTGAGTCTGGATCAGATTCTCACTAGGTTTTAGAAGACCTGTTGGATGAGGACTTCTTTTCTTTCCCAGGAGAGCATCATGATTATCAACTGATTATCCCTGATTTTAATACATCCTGAAGGTCAAGGTTAGCATTTTGCAGCTTTTCTGAAGTCCTCTATGAGGTTAAAATTTGACAGGGTAGAATTAGTTATGATTTGTCTTTTAATTTTATCATTTCCTATAATGTTTCCATTTGTGTGTGTAAAGAGAAGCCTCTGACTTTGGAGACAGTCTGACCTTACAGTTGCCTTAGACACCGGAAGCAATTTATTCACTGATAACTTTTTTTGATTGATTAAACTTGTAAACCAGGACACAAAGGAAGCTTAACCTGTCTGCCTCCCTGTTCTGTAGCCCTTGAATAGGCAAGCAGTGAGTATTGCCAATAACTCCTATTGCTGTTTTTGGAGTTGTTATTTACATGATATTTTCTCCAGGGTCAGAAGTTTTATTTCCTGAATGATGAAAATCCTGTCTGAAGCTCTTAAATTAAGGTCTTTTAATATATTAAAATGGAGGCTTGACAGCATTTTACATTTTAAGAATCTTCTAAATAATAATGTGCTTATGTAAATAACATTCTTAAAAGTGTTTGAAACCAGAACATCTACAAAGGTAGAATTTTAAGTAGCTTTGCATATTTTAAGTGAAGACTTTGCTGTTGTTTATAATAATAATAACAACATAACTATACTGTAAGTGTGCTAGACATACAAACTACTTAATAAATGAGACAATCTAAGAGCAGAATAAATAGCAATGATATGTGAATATAATATTCTCTTCTAACATATCAGTACTACTACCAAACATGTAGGAGCCTGAGAACCCCTATTTTCTTAAGTTAGGTGGACTGGAACTACTCTCCCCTGATGAAAATGTAAAAGTGAGATGCAGAAAGTGCAATCACTTTCCTCCATGCAAGAGAAATTAATGTAGTGAAGGAATATAGGGAAAGGCAGAGAGATGCTTTCCCAAATCCCAGGTTAGGAAATTGACAACAAAGACTAAGATGGCCTTCCTTTGTGAAGGGATATCTGTAATACAGAAAAAAATAGGCCAAGATTTTTACTTTCAATTTCATATACATGATTTTTTATTAAATTGAATGTAAAATATATTTTTAAAACTTTGGAAATAATTTATTGAAATGGCAACACTTTTTTGTCATATGATACAGATTTGGATCATCAGAATGTTAACATGTATCTGTATTTCATACGATTCACATTACAACAGGATTATTTGAAGAATTTGCCATTTATTTTGTCAGGTAATAATATCCCGGACTGATTTCTACTTTTCTATGAATTTGGACAAATCCTTTTGTGTGTTCACAGCTATGTCCATCTCAGAATTTTGTGTATTTTTTCCTTGCATGAAAAACTATCTATAATGAAACACCATATTTTGGAATTGTCTGCTCAATTTAAAAGGGGTGATAGTATGAACATCACTCCTAATTTGAAATAATACGCAGTACATAGACAACAACAATATAATTTGTTATTTAACTATTTAATACATTTAACTAGGCACGTAGGCAGCTAAGAACCACACAGCTGTTCACTCACAACCACCACCCTTAGCAGGATGGCGGAGACAGCTGAAGAAAAAAGGTAAAATCTTGTGTGTTGAGATAACAGTTTAATAGGACATAAATAATAATAATAAAAGAATATACAAAACAAGTGATGCATAATGCAGTTTCTCACCTATTGAGATTTATGCCTAGCCTGTTCCCAAGCAGCAGCTATGTCCTCCTCCCCTGCCCTCACCAATCCCCCTGCCCAGCTCCTCCCAGTTTTACTCTTAAGCATGATGCCCTATGGTATGGAATATCCCTTTGGCCAGTTTGACTCAACTGTCATGAGAAGCTAAAATGTCCTTGGCTCTGTAAGTAAGCAATGCTCTGCAACAACTAAAACATCAACACTTCATCAGCATCCTAACATCAAATCACATCACTATATTAGCTGCTCGGAAGAAAATTAACTCTATCCCAGCTGAAACCAAGACAAGTATACTGATAAATATGAGAACTTCTGATATAGAGCATGCACAACATGTCAGCTGAAGCAAGTATTAATGTAATCTTACTCTGGTTTTAGGATTGCAGCCTAGAACTTATTTTCTACATGTAATTATATATATATTTCTCTATATATGTGTTGTTTCAGTTTCCATTTTGTAAAATACTCATTTCAGCTACATTTTACCTACCAAACTTGAGCTGTCATTCAGATTGACACTTATTAACACAAAGCATTTGCCTAGAGTCAAAATTAAAATTTCAGTTAAAACAGTTCAGTCATTGCCCAGGTGATGATTGGAAAAAAATGTACTGTTTTGCCCATGATTTATTTTTATTTTTTTAAAATTACATCTTTTCCTAAAGATAAGCTATTGCTTTTCCTGCTGGAAAATGGAGTGATGTTTTACAAGGCCATGGTTTGGTGTTGCTCCATTCCCATCAAAAGCTGCCAGATTTAACAAAATGTTTTGCCTATGAAAATCTCTGTTTATATGCTGTCAGTAAGAAACTTCTTAGAGTTGTCATCTGCATGGAGAATACACCATTATCCAACTTCAACTACATGTGGCTATACAGTCTTTATGGCAGGGTGCTAATGTAATTGATTGTACAGCTAAAATCTTGCTATGGGTGAAAAAGTAACACATCTTATTTGTTAAGACAATAAATTGTTAGTATAACTAGCATTTCAAATTAATTTATTTAATATTAAAATTAATGTAGCTTAATGTAATATGATTTTAAAATATTTACAGTCTAAACAAAATATTATTATTAGTCCAGACCTATTTATTTCACAAAAGGAAAGAAATAGTACATAAAAAATAGTGTTAGAGGTCTTCTTAATAATAATGCAGATAAAACTGTTACAAATGTTCTCCTAGTACTTACCCCTGAATTCTTTCATTGCTCTTGTACGTTCTAAGATTGGTGATTTTGATTTGGGGGAAGGTAGTGATATCAATTAGCATCCTGACTCTTTTGCTGGGTAAGTTTGTTGAGGTAGGAGGTTTCTTCCCACTCTAGAATTTATGTGACAGCAATTTTGCTTTTGCTAAAACTCTTTAAAAGTTGCTATTTCTTCACTGGCATTACATCTAAATCAACTGTACAGAGTGTGTTATTCATATGTTGAGTATGTGTTCTTCATGCTTTTTTTTTTTAATGCTAAGACTGTTTTTGCCCAGCTCATAAGTCTGTATTTATTTAGCAGAATTTTGGTAGTTTGTTTGTAAGTGTAGGTCTCCAGTACCAGGCTGAGCCTCTTTTCTTATGTCCTGCCTCTGCTTCTTTATATTCCATCATTTGCCCACATTTCCAAGACCTCTGCTCTTTTATCTGTCCTGTAGTTGCCTTCACTAAATCACTATATTAGAGCCACAGACAATTTGATACAGAATAACTTCTTTGTACTACTAATTATATGAAGTTAAATACATATGCTATCTATATATACAATACACAAAAGGTGAGGAGGGGAGGGAGTTAAAAAAACAAAACAGGAATAGGCATATGGTCATTTGCAGAAATGATGTTATATCTAAGCAGGTTAAATATAGTCTCAGGCAGGTCAATGCAGTTTCTGGCAAAATAAGACTGACAAACCTCAGTTCTGAGAGCTTATAAAATTATAAGCTAAACACAACGCCTATGGTCTATTACTAGCGACCTTTTCCACTAGGAAAAACCTGTTCGTTTCACTGCAGTGAGCAATCTACAAGTTCTTGTCCTAGTTACTAAAGACTAATTCAGCATTAGTATTGAAACTGATATAGAAAATGTCTTCACTTTGCTGACAGTCTCCAGTAGAGGAGAAGTAATAAAATTCTAATGGAAGTTGTTAGCTATTCATTAAATGAGTACCATATTTTGCTTATACATGAGGCTTCAAAATGCCAGAATTGATACAGTCACAGAATCATCTAGGTTGGAAGAGGCCTCCAAGATCACCTAGTCCAACCTCTGACCTAACACCAACAAGTCCTCCACTAAACCATATCACTAAGCTCTACATCTAAAAAAACAGCAGCAAATAGCAACATGAACTAATTTAGATTATTCTTAAGAGCTTTACTTTGAGTCAGTTTATCTACTTTTACTGTGAAAATAAGTGATGCTTTCCTTTGTCTCTGAAAACTACAGTTTTCTGTGATTAGGTATTATATTTTACATGAACTTCCCCTATAACATTCCTGCAATTTTTTGTTAATCCAAATTTAAACATATTTCTTTAAACAGAAAGATTTTTCAACTATTTGCTCTTAAAGTAATGGTAATCACAAAATTATATGTTTTCCACCTAAATACATTGTTTGTACTAAAATGGTTTGAGTTTTGGGGAATAGAAAATAAGAAGTGTTCTTGTCACTATATGTCACTGTCCTACAAAACTTTTTAACAGAAGACTTAAGAAGAAGGAAAAAAAAGCCAAAAAAAAAAAATGAAATCTAAAATCCGTACTACCTTAAAGCTACTGGGTTGCTTCTTTCTTTCCCTTCAGTATTAATTCTTATTTTCGTATATATAAACAAATATATTATCCATAGAAGTATGTCTGCTGGTTTAATTATTACTAAAGAAAAGCTTAGTTAGCTTAGAATCACAGAATCATAGAATGGCTCGGGCTGGAAGGGACCTCACAGACTACCTACTTCCAATCCCCCTGCCATAGGCAGGGATGCCACCCATCAGACCAGGTTGCCCAGGGCCTCATCCAACCTGCTGTTGAACACCTCCAGGGATGGGGCATCCACAACCTCTCTGGGCAACCTGTTCCAGTGCCTCACCACCCTCTGAGTGAAGAATTTCCTCCTAACCTCTAACCTAAATCTTCCCTCTTTTAGTTTAAGACTGTTCCCCCTCATCCTGTCATTATCCAGTTGAGCAAAGAGTTGCTCCTCATCTTCTTTATAAGACCTCTTTAAGTACTGAAAAGCCACAGGTCACCCCTGAGACTTCTCTTCTAGGCTGAACGTCCCTAACTCCCTCAGCCTTTCTTCATAAGAGAGATGCTCCAGCCCCCTAATCATCTTTGTAGCCCTTCTCTGGGCCTGCTCTAACAAATCAGTATCCTTCTGTGCTGGGGGCCCCAGACCTGCACGCAGTACTCTAAGTGGGGAGTTACAAGGACAGAGCAGAGGGGGACAATCACCTCCCTCCACCTGCTGGTCACTTCTCTTTCAATGCAGCCCAGGATGCAGTTGGCCTTCTGGGCTGCAAGCACACACTGCTGGCTTATATCAAGCTTTTCAACCACCAGAACCCGCAAGTCCTTCTCTGCAGGGCTACCCTCTATGAGTTCTTCTCCCAGTCTGTACTCATGTCCTGGATGGCCCTGGCCCAGGTGCAGCACCTTGCACTTGGACTTTTTGAACCTCGTGAAGTTCATATGGGCCTGCTTCTCAAGCTTGCACAGGTCCCTTTGGATGGCATCCCTTCTTTCTGTTGTACTGACTGCACCACTCAGCCTGGTGTCACCTGCAAACTTACTGAGGGAACAATCAATCCCTCTGTCTGTATCATTGATAAAGATATTAACCAGTACTTGTCCCAGGACAGACACAGGCACAGAGGTGAGGGTCACCAGTCTGTAATTCCCCGGGTTCTCCTTTCTACCCTTTTTAAAAAGGGGCGTGATATTTCCCTTTTTGCAATCATCAGGGACTCTGCCTGACTGACAGGACTTTTCAAATTAGATGGAGAGAGGCTTGGCAACTACATTAGTCAATTCCTTCAGGCCCCTGGGATGACATGTCATCAGGCCCCATAGACTTGTATGTTTCATCCCTAATCTTGTACAGACTTTCATCAGGTGGTCTTGAACCTGCTCTTCGCTTACTGTGGGTGGGATTTTCCTCCCCCAGCCTCCATTTATGAGTTCAAGGAAGACAGACTTGGGAAGCCTGCCAGTGAAGATGGAGGCAAAGAAGTTGTTGAGTACCTCAGCCTTCTCCATGTCTCATTACCAGTTCACCTTTCTCATCCATCAGAGGGGGTACACTCTCCTTGGCCTTTCTTTTCTGAGCAACGTACCTATAGAATCCCTTCCCATTATTCTTTGCATCCTTCACCAAGCTCAGTTCCATCTGTGCCTTGGCTTTCCTGACCCCATCCCTGCACATCCAGACTGCATCCCTGTACTCTTCCCAGCCCATGTGTCCCTGCTTCCACTGCTTGTGCATTTCCTTCTTGTGCTTCAGTTTGACCAGCAGGTCCTTGCTCAGCCATCCTGGTTGTCTGCCCTCCCTGCCTGCTTTCTTACGTGGGGGGGATGGAGAGCTCTTGTGCTCTAAGGAGAACATTCTTAAATTGTTGCCAGCACTGTTTAGCTCCTTCGTCCCTAAGAACTGTGTTCCAGGGGTTCTCACCCACTAGATCTTAAATAGCTTTAGGTTTTCCCTTTGGAAGTTCAGGAACCTTAATTTGTTCTTTGCCAGGCCTGTATTCCTTGAGATCACAAACTCAATCAGGGCACGGTCACCACAGCCCAGTCTGCCTCCAGTCTTAACCTCTTTAATGAGTTCATCCATGTTGGTTAGCACCTGATCCAGTAACACTTCACCTCTGGTTGATTTGCGTAATACCTGGACCAGGAAGTTATCCTCAACGCAATCTAGGAATCTCCTGGATTTCTTACAGCCTGCTGTGTAGCTTTCCTAGCAGACATCTGGGTGGTTGAAGTCCCCCACCAGGATGAGGGCGTGCAAGAGAGCTTCTTGTAGTTGAAGCAAGAATGCCTCATCTACAGGCTCCTCCTGATCGGACAGCCTGTATTCAACCCCAACCACAGGCTGTCCTTCATTGGTGCAGTCTTTAACTCTCACCCACAAGCTCTCAACCTGTCTGTGGAAGTTTCTCAGAGGCAACTCTTTGCAACCAATCCCTTCCCTAATGTAGAAGGCAATACCCTCTCCCTTCCTTCCGTCTCTATCCCTTCTGAAGAGTTTGTAGCCCTCTGTTCCAATGTTCCAATTATGTGATCCACCTCACCACACTTCGGTGACAGCAATTGGGCCATATCTGTCTAATTGCACCATGGTTTCTAATTCCTCTTGCTTGTTTTCCATGCCGCGTGTGTTGATGTAGAGGAACTTCAGCTGTGCAATTGGTCATATCATGTTTCCAGAACCCTTCTTAATTGCATTGGGACAGTTCACAAGTATTTCCTTGCCATTATTTAGAGTGATAGTGTTCTCAGGCATTCTTTCTTCACTCAGAGGTGCATCCCCTTCCCCTTCCCCTATCACGTCTAGTTTAAAGCCCTCCTGATAAACCCAGCCAGCTTACGGCCCACTCTTGGCCCACCTGGTCATCTGTGCTCCATCCCATGTCAGCATGCCCAGTCTGTCAAAAGCACGTCCAAGGTCGTAGAACCCAAAACCTTGCACAGCACCAACCTCACACCCAACCATTCACTCAACCCACTCATCTCTTTCTTCCTGGGTGCCAGTCACCAACTAGGAGGACAAGAACACTACTTGCACTCCTGATCCCTTCAACATCTTTCCAAGGGACATAAAATCCTTATTTGATATTTTGGAGTTCCCTTGTTACAGCTTTGTTTGATTCTACTTGAAAAAGTAGGAAGGGGTGGTAGTCTTTGTGACCCACCAGACTTGGTAGCCTCTTTGTAATATCATGAATACGGGCCCCACGCAAACAGCAAACCTCTCTGGAGAGGTTGTGCAGACAGCAAATGGGAGCCTCGGTGCCTCCCAGAGAAAAGTCCCCAATGAATAACACCCTTCACGCCTTCTTTGTGGCACTGGTTTTGAGGCAGTTGGGAGACTGAGACAACTCTGTGTGTTCAGCCTTGCTGAGGTCTCTGGGATTGGTCTTTCTGAAATCTTTACTAGCTCTCCTGGAGTCTCCTCCTAGACCCTCGTATATATTGTGCAGGAGCACTTCAGGAGCAGGGGGCAAGACTCCTCCTTCGTCTCTGAAAAGAGACAAGGGTCCACTCTCCCTCATCCTGTGAGTCTTTCAAATGTGCATGTTTTTGGCTGCACACTTGTTTCCCCTTGCCTGGGCTTAAGGCAGGGCTGTTGCTTGGACCGTGTCAGCATATAACACCATTTGTCAATCTCCTGATACGATTTCTGAATGCTACACTGCCTGGTGTGCTCACAACTGAGCTATCTGTTTGAACAGCTCATCCAGCTGGGCACACTTACACCCATGACACCCTTCAGGCCCCAGGGAGTATTCCAGAGACTAGAGCTCCCCAGAACTGAGGGTCTGAGCCACTCTTTTGATCCTTGGGAGGTCTGTTTCGGTAGAGGCATCTGCCTAAGGAGGTTGCAGCCCCCCCCCCCCCATCTAGGTTTTAGCCACAGACCATCAGGTTTGGTGGGTGGACACCATTTCTTCACTAGAAAGTATTTCCCAGAACACACATATGACCGACCCTGCTCAACCTCCCTGCCCACCCTGCCTGTGCAAACTGCTGCACAAACTGCCATGCCATGCCCTGACTGCTGCAGCACACCCTGTTTGCCCACCATGGTCCTTACCTTCCTGGTGGCTCGTGCTCCCCAGCAGCTGCCTTTGTACAGCAGGGAGGTGGTTTCTGGCTCCACCCACACCTCATCAACTGCCCTCGAGGGCTGCTGGGCCCTGACAGCTCCCTCAGCTGCCTGGAGTGTCCTCAATGCAGGGAAACCCCTGCCCACCACAATCCTTCTCTGCACTGGTGCTGATCATCTCAGCAAGTGACTGTAAAATGGTGGCTATGCCTTATTTAAATGGACCACAGCTTCTGGCTCCACCCACACCTCGTCAGCTGCCCGCCTGGGGGCTGCTGGGCCCAGGTGGCTCCTTCGGCTGCCTGCAGTGGCCCTGATGCAGGAAAAAAACTTGCCTGCCCATGGGTCCCACAGCGGAGTAGATTTCCAAGCTGCAGCCCATGGAGGAGTCCACGGTGCAGCAGGTGGGTGTAACCTGAAGGAGGCTGTGGCCAATGCAGAACCCCTGCCAGAACAGACTTCAGGCCAGAGCTTTAGGCCGTAGAGAGGAGCCTGTGCAGAAGCAGGTGACCTGGCAGGAGCTGTTGCTTGTGGAGGACCCAGGTTAGAGCAGTGTGCACCTGATGGATCGGAGCCCATGGTACGCACCCATATTTGGAGCAGTTATTGAAGAGCTGCTGCCTGTGGAAAGGCCACTCAGGATCAGTTCGGGAAGGATGGCATCCCATGGGAGGGACCCCATGTTGGAGCAGGAGAAGAGAGTGACAGTGACGGAGTTTTGGAGACAAACCATTACGAACTGACCACAATCCCCATTCCCTGTTCCCCAGTGCTATTTGGGGGGACAACATAGGAGAGGATGGATGGGGCAGAAATTGTTTTCAGTTTGTTTTGAGTTTCTCACTGCTCTAGCTTGTTAGTAATAGGTGATAAATTACATTAATCTCCCTGTGCTGAGTCTGTTTTGCCCATGATGATAATTGTCAAGTGATCTCCCTGTCCTTCTCAGCCTTTGAGCCCTTTTCATTGTATTTTCTCCCCCTTTCCCTTTGAAGAGGGGGAGTGAGAGAGTGGTTGTGGTGGAGCTCAGCTGCCCAGCTGACTAAAACCACTACACACAGTTAACATAAATCAAACATTGGACCAGAACCCTCTCTCTGTCTTAGATTAGTCTTAAAAACTCCCAAACCATTGCAATTTGATTTGTATGTATTTTTAAAAAGCAATTTAAATTGACTTACTGTTCCCTAATATATCATTAGCATTCAAATAGTGTCAGTCAGATTGGCAAGCAGCCTACATACACACAAACACATCATTGCTTACTGTGACAAAAATCACATTTAAACATTCACCGCTTCAAAGCATATTAGCAGCAGATATAACACCTGATCTCTCTTTATTCTTAAAACATTTGCTAAGGTTGTGAAAAGCTCAGCAGTATTCCAAGAGGGCAAATAATGTGCCTGTTTTGTTTTGTTTGTGTTTTGAGGTCTTTTCTGATGATCCCGGCCTGATGAGTTTCATGTTTCCACAGTGAAACTCAGTGTGTTAGGACAGACTGTCTCAGTGTTAACCTATTCTTATTTGATGCAAATTAAACTTCTAGTTTGTGGCGGATATGGTTATATTTTTAGACTGATATACAGGTATTTATTTCAAATTCCAGGTGTTGGGACTCAGGTTGTCCAGTAAAGGGGAGACTGAGGGATGATGTAATAGATGCATGGCAGCGTTCAAAGTTTGGTTACAAAGACAGTGGAACCAAAATCTGTGAATGACTACAGTTTCGTCTCTTCACTTAAGCTACTGTGTTCTGCTCCTCAGGGGTGCAAATGACACGTGGTCTGGACCTTCTGTGCTTGGATGTTCAGTGTAGACTGTATGTGCTAAGTAGGTCTAATCAAATGGCAAAAAAGAGACAGTACTATATATCTCTCCCCTGTCTGACTAGAAAGGTTATCCACTGTTAGCTAGAAAGAGAGCATCTGTTCACACAAAATGAGCCATGAATTAATTAAGATTTGATGATTCACTGGAAACTTTAAAATCATTACTTTAAATGTGAAGTTGCCTTTTTTTTATTTTTATTTTTTATTATTTTTCAGTTGAGAACGGCCAGTAAAGATTATTCTTCCTTTAGAACATGATTGAACTTAGAAATGGAGAAGTAATCAATTGCAAATAATATATGGGAATATTCCCAGTTGATTTGTTTTCGTTTTAAAGTGGTTAGTATACCTCTTTGTAAAAGGCTGAATAATCAGCACGTCCAGAAAACTGGTGATTTTCCTGTGATAATGGGCAACAAGGTCATGATGGACGGGTGTTATGATGCAGTGTTATGACATTTCTGGAGGACTTATTTTGACAAATGGGATACCACTTGGTAAGAAATCATGGCTGCTATATTAACATTACTGAATATACTGTGATGGTGTGCTCTTCCCTCACACCATCCTGGCCTTTCACCCAAACCCCTGCTCAAACATAAGTCAGGATTATGCTCGAGAGATAACTACAGGTGGCAGTTGTGATAAATGTGTCCAGTTGTGATGGCTGCAACCATCTCAGTGTGGATTCAGATGGAAACAGATAACACACAATAGCCAAGGGTCTAGCTGATCAGTTTGCTCACCTGACC
The DNA here is from genome assembly GCF_013377495.2 of Cygnus atratus. Lineage (NCBI taxonomy): Eukaryota > Metazoa > Chordata > Aves > Anseriformes > Anatidae > Cygnus > Cygnus atratus. The sequence continues at coordinate 32,115,778 of NC_066396.1, read as the reverse complement.
ACAGAGCTGGTCAATGTCCAACTCAAGACAAATTTGGAAGAAACTAACAGCAGTTGGTATGCAAATATGACTATGAGTCAATCGATTATCTTACACTGTAAATAGTGAGTAGCCCAAGAACCCACTGAGCTCATACAGCAGGCTGTATGACAGGATATCCTACTGAGTAGGTATGCACCTCAAGGTTACACCCGCTGCAGAGATTCCTTACTCCTTGTGAGAGATTCTTTGCCACAACAGATTCTTAGTAAGTGATTAATAGAGTACTAAGCTTTGTAAGTTTAAACTTCACTAAGTTTAGATTTCACTAAGACTGTATCTTAGATTGATTATGCACATTTCCCTCCCCCTCCCAAACTCTTAGCTAAGTAATCTAAATGATTTTGTGCACATACAATTCTATAGACATAAACCATTGACCAGGTCTGGGACTAAGTGTGGATTCCGCTGCACCACAGGAGCTCCTTACCTGCTTGATTCAAGGAGTTTGGAAAGCAAGGAGTCCTTTAGACATAAACTGTTGACCAAGTCTAGGACTAAGTTTGGATCCAGCTGCATCTAGGCTCCCCTCTGAGAAGGAATTTAGAATGCCAGGTAGTCCATTCTAAACCTCATGACCCAGTAGGAAGTTCTCCTGACAATTTGTCTGACCTTGTCCTCTATACAGTAGATATACAAGTGTACCTTGCCATCCCAAATCTTGCAAAATCATTGTTAAGCTTTGTTAGATCACTACATTATATAAATAAAATACATTGCTGCTTCTGTCTTACAAGTGAAGTGTGTATCCTTTCCATCCACAACAAATATGAATCTATGAAATATGAGTAAATTAAGGCTGTCACATCTTTTGCCTTTGTAATATGTCAGGGAATATTAAGATGTAGAAAGAAAAAAAAAGTGAAAGAATAGAGCAGAACTGACTCATTTGAAACTTACTCCATAGCCCTAAGTATGTAGAAATTAGAGGACATCAGAATTGTGTGTAAATTGTTAGAGTGGTCCAAGGTCTTTAAGGCCACAAGTTCAACACAGTTGTCAACATTAAACCTAATACAGCTGTCTGCGTGACAGTCATAGAAGTGTAGTATTCATGCTGTGCTTAAAATAGATAATTATATTGCTATATTTTTTAATTGCCATATCAGAAAATTTCTATGCCTTCCTCTTATATTCAGTTGTCAGCTGAACATCTCAAGTATATACTTACTTCAAGCCATTAACTAAATTAATCTTAAACAAACTAAGGTCATTTGGCTTTTAAACCTCTGTAGAGGAATCGTGTGTACTTTAAATTCACCTTTCTGAAGCATTTTAAATAATTTTAAGGATTTTTACATGATCACAGAAACATAGAATGGCTCGGGCTGGAAGGGACCTTAGTGATCATCTAGTTCCAATCCCCCTGCCATAGGCAGGGATGCTACCCTGCAAGGGATAGAAAATAAGAAGTGTTCTTGTCACTATAAGTCACCATCATACAAAACCGTTTAACACAAAACTTGTGAAGAAGGAAAAAAAAAAAAGGAAATACTGTAGCTGGTACAACCAGTAGCAGAGAGCACCAGGTATGGAAGAAAAAAATATATACATATATTCTTCTTGTTCTAACTTTAGCACTTACGGTCCTGTGCAATGAGAAAGTACTCTGGAAGATGTGTGGGAGCATGGCCATGGGGGTCAACAAGCCCCATGGTTGGTGATAACATCGGACTCTTAACGATGAGGCCAGCAGGAATGTAAAGTGTTTAGAAGGAACAAACAAGGGTGATTCAGGAGACACCTTGCTGTCTCAGACTGCTTGTTCTCCAGTCCTTAAGACATGGAAGTTGCTGGGTGTTTGTGGTTGCCGGGCAAAGTTGTTTGACCAATGAATATTGACCAATGAATAGTTAGTGGAAAAGTACTGCTGTAGAGCGATGATATAAGAAGGGAGCCTGTCCTCAATAAGAAAAAGTTGAAGTTATGCCCTCAATAAAGAAGTAGAAGTTATGGATCCTTAAAGAACCCTGGTGTCCATGTGGTCATTATGCCACGGATATGTGTTTTACCAAGGAAATAGCCAGTTTGCAATTTAAAATTACCGTTTTCCAAAAGGATGTTCTAAAATACATCTAAGCTTCCAGAACCACATGTCCAGCTACCTCTTACTCTCGTTTTTCTGCATTCAAAAGGCAAAATTTATTCACTACTAGATGTTGCTCTGCATTTTACCTCTATTACTCACAGTAAGTGCAGCCCTCGAGTAAGAATTTCCACTAGAGTTGATGAGAATCTTTGGAGAAGAAGGCACTTATCAGTATGAGAAAGGATAGGCAGATTCTGTTCTCTAATGTTCAGAAGAATATGATTTTTTGTTTATCTGTTTGTTTATTTTTAAGGCTCCCTGCCCATGGGCGATGGGGCAAGTACCCACCCCATTAAACAGCAAAGAAAGGTCTTTTATTTAAGAACTAAAGTCCTGTCTATTGAACAATTTTAGGCCTCTTACATACCTCATGAGGAGTCTTTTCCTCACATTAGTCAAATTGCTAATTAAAAAACCCTTTCCTTCCTTTTGTTCTAACTTCTTTTTACAGGTAACTTTGTATTAAAAATGTAAGTTAGTTTCAGAAGACATTCAAGGTGAGTAATGCCGCTTCAACATCATAGTGCAAAGATCAGAAGTGATCTTTATAGGATTTACTTATTCATCTGTTGCTCTGAATAATTAAAATGAGTGAAAAATATACCCACACATGCAATAGTTCATAAACTAGTGACTAATTCATTGATTACTGCTGCTTTGAAATATTACTACAATTTGTGCTGACACTGACTAGTAACATGATTTAGGGACAACACTTTTCCAATTAACATTATAATACATAGCTTTATTTAAAAATCATATTATTATGTAAAACCTATTAAATAGGCAATAGAATTCCTATCACTAGTGTCCAGATATTTATGTTATAGAAATTCACAGTTATTTAAATATTTATAAAATGAGGGTTAAGAGAAGCACTTTTGAAAAGCAGTTAATAATGAACAGACATCAAGGGAGTCATCACTATAACAGCAAAGTGCTTTTCAACTCCAATAAATTCACTGGTGCAGAAGCAGGCCATCAAATTTAATTAAAAGCAGTCAAAAATAAACTGAAAAAATGAACTGTAAAAGCCTATCATTTGCCAGCAGCTGAAGGCAAAGAGAAAGAGAGAAGGGAAAACCTTGAAAGTAGTAATGAATTGATATGACTTACTGCCTACAACTTGTGATTCACTCTGTCAGATTTTAGTATCAGGTAAACTAGATTAATAGAACAATCACTGATTTCCTATCTTAAATCTTTATGCACAGTCCCTCTATTATGAGTTTGTGTGATAAATGAAAATCTGACTTCAAATTTAATTCATTTCCTTATTTGCTTATTTCTTTTAAATAACTCTGATGTACATTTACTGGACACAAGCAGAGAATTAAATACAATTTAGAGACAAAAATAAACATTTTTATTAACCTTTTTTTTCTTTATATTTGATTTTTTTTCCCATCTCTTGCAGAAAGGTTTAATATTTTACCCAGCAAGGGTAGATATCACCTGAAATGTGAAGCACTGACCTCTCCGTCTGCCACTAGAGGTTCCCATTGTGAAATGAAAGTTAAGGAGGCTGATTTGTAATGCAGTAAGGCTGGCAAATTTATTGCTGCTTTATATACTCAGATTAATGTGGATATATGCAAACTGTACCACAAGGACAAAACCAATTTACCCTAGATCATTTTTTTTTTTTTTATAATAATGTGTTTTAATGAAGCTAAAGCTTCCCTGCTGTGACCTTATTATGTTTTCCAGCATCAGTGGGAAATAGATTATGTTGAATTGTAACAAAGCTCATGAAACAGCAGGAATTTTGAGGGAGAAGATCAATTATGTTTCAGTGGTCAACACTATAATACAAAAGGCAAAATCTAAAGAAGAATCTGTGCACATTCTGGAAAATAAAGCACTCAGAAAAAAAAAACAACACAATAATATTTGTGTCAATCATCATCACAACGTAGACTTCTTATAGGAGTTACTAGAAACACAATAGTTTCCCAAAGTGGAAATTCCAACTCTAATAAAAGTTTTAGAAAGATTGGTTGAACAAGATTGAACACTCTAATACAAGTTTTAGGAAGACTGATAAAGTGATGTAAATAGCAACCATGATGTTGAGGCATTGAAAACAATTTCAATTCATTTAATTTCAATTTGATAAAGTGAAACTGAATGGTCAAATCCTGGTGCAAGTAGTTTCCATTGTTAAAAGATTTTCAATTTTAAGTAGGTACTTTGTTTTTGTTTAAAAGAAAATGGTCAGCAAACGTATGACCTTGTACGTATAAACGTATAAAACCAAGTTTAAAATAATGGAGTTCTGCTTTCTAATGACATAACTGTTGAAACATTTATAATTTGAAAAACTTTCCCCTCCCCTCCCCTCCCTTCTCCCCTCCCTTTCCACTCCTCTCCCCCACCCTCTCCCCTTCCCCCTCCCCCTCTCCTTCCCTCTCCCCCGCCCTCCCCTGCTTCTCCTTCTCCTTCTCCTTCTCCTTCTCCTTCTCCTTCTCCTTCTCCTTCATCTCTTTTTAAATTTCTTTGAGTAAAAGCTTCTTTTTCTGCATAAATCTAGAATTAAGGTTAGATTTATTTTTTCCTTGATTCTCTGTAGTGCAAGTCTGTGTCCAAAACTGCATATAATCAATCAAATGTAGACACAACTTGTAAAAGACATACTAACTATATCTCCCAGCTTTATTACCAGTGGGGTGCTGCCTCTAACACAATTAAATTCAATATTAGCTAATATTCTTTAATCAAAACAGCTTTTAAGTAACTTACCAGCCACTGCAGTTCCATTCTTTCTTTGATCTTCTGCTTAATCAATGGAACTTCCACTGTGGTACCTCAAAGTTAACTAAGTTCGGATCTGCTTTTTCAAAGTGATTTAATTAAAAGATATGACCATGTCTAAGATGTATCGTTTTAATGGGATTTTTATTTGACATTTTCCCACTGAGATATTATTTTTCACATTAACTTACTGAAGTATCATCAGAAAAAAAAAAAAAAATATATATATATATATATGCATTCCAGCATTTCCAAATGAGTTTTAAAGTGTCTGGGGAAGAAATGGTCCTTTAAATGCCACTTATATGCATATTTTAGGACATTTAAACCTAGTTCAGTATTGCAATATTATGAATATGGTGTGTATAGGACATGCAACATTAGAACTGTTCGTTGATTTGGAAACCAAATCTGCTGTGTCTGTAATGAAACAGAAAAATTCCGAGTGAAATATTTTTATAATAAATTTCAGGTGGAAAATCTTAATTTGTTACAAACTGAGAAGTTCCACAACCTGTACATTATCTAAATAAGCATTGCTGTTTGTGCAGTCATTTTTATGTGTATTTTTGTAATTGGTGTGCACTCTGTGTTTATTTCCTTCCAAAAGTCTATTTCGTAGATCACCTTATTGAAAATGGTCTAATACTAATACCTTATGTATTTTCATTCAGGAAAACAGAGTAGATACAAACATCCTTACTTGGCTTACTTGTATTTATGCTATATTTATTTAAGTTCTACAGCTACATGTGTACCTGAAGGTTTTACCCTTTTGAGAGATCTTTCAGGATAAGATTCTGATTGTTAAGGTCTTTTATTGATTTTACCCTTACCTGTGGTAAGAAAAAGATGCTGAGAGAGGTTGCTTATAGATAGAAATATGGGGTTATAATGAGAATCTGGCAAACAAATATAAATAGTATGTGAATCATAACTCTTCTCTTTTCGAAAGACTGCTGCTGTACAGTCTCTTAACCTCTTTGGATATCATGGCTGTCAGTTCTGTCCCAAGGAAAGTCATGAAACTTCTATTCTCAATTTCAGTACTAGTCAGGCATTAGAGCAGGTAGCCCAGGGAAGTGGTGGAGTCACCATCTCCAGGGGTGTTTAAGGAAAGGTTAGACCTGGTGCTTAGGGACATGGCTTAGTGGGTGATAGTGGTGGTAGGGAGATGGTTAGAGCAGATGATCTTGAAGGTCTTTTCCAAATTTAATGATTCTATGATTCTACATGTGCAAGAGAAAGACAGGCTTCCAGACATAAGTTATGGTTGTTGTGTTTTGTGTGTGTTTTTTTTTTCCCTTCTTCAAAAAACATCTGCAATGAAAAACAAATTTTTCTATCATATGAAAATATTCATTTTAAAATAAACTTTTAAAAATGAAAAGTCACTTAAGACCATCCAAAACTCATTCTCTCTTCAGATCTACTTGTTTACAAATAAACTATTTATTTTTAGTCATTTCCTTACAAATATTGGAATATTTTGAAAATAACACGCTAGAGTTTTCCTTTGGGCTGCCTTCAATCTTCTGTGTAATTAAGAGTCCTGATTGAAAAAAAAATAAAAATATATATATATATATATATATCCCCAGAATATTTGGGACAATTCTTTATTCCTATCTGCAAGAGACAGCTGATTTCCTGAGATATTTTTCTTTTTTTCCTCTTAAAAAAAAAAAAAAGGTAATAATAATTTGATATCCCTCATAGTTGCAAGGAATGGAATGAAACTAAGTCCCAAAGGCAGAACAGGCAAAATCTCTCTCTGCCTCCCTCCCCCGTGCCCCATTCCCCCATTTTTATATACTGTATTATCTATTTATGCTATATTATCACTGAATATCTGATTTATGACATCATAGTGTATGCAGCACAGTAATAAACGTAAACAGAACTAGCAGATTATATATGGAATTGTTATCACTGTGATTTGCCGTTCCTCTTCAGTTTGTGGTACAGTTCTGTCTGGTAATCTGCAATCACACTTTTGATTTCTCCTTTCTAGAATCTGTTTTCCTTGTATTGATCAATACATTGTGTGTGCTTTCTGTCTGCTCTGGTGCTGCTGAATCCTCTAACAAAGAAATATATTATGATCTGTAAGTTTATAACTATGTGACAAATAAGACTTTTTTTTATTAAAACAGAAAAAAATGAAACTATGAATAATTAAAATTTGATCCTTGGCATGGGATTTTTCAACCTGATGATAACCAAGTTGATTTCAAGCAGTTCTGACTTTACAACCACTGTTTAATCCATGTTCCTCCTTGATAAGATATGCATGACACATAAATTAACATATAAATACAAAACCATGTCCATGATTTTTCCACTGAAGTGTCTTTTGTTCTGTAAAAGTAATGCTATTACTGTAAATACCATTAAATACATTTTCACTTCAGTATGAAGCATCAGATTTTCAAACAAAGAATCATTCTGTTTATATCGAGCTAGTAAAAGGACTGTCACACAACATATAGCTTTGAATTCTAATTCAAAGCCTACATATATCATAATTAATTTCCTTTATCATACTGTTTTATTAGCTTTGTTTGCCACATCAAAGATGCATTCCTGAGGTTTCAGGTCCTTTGTCTAGACCCCTCCATCTCTTTATTAACACTATTATTAAACTTCTTAAAAAGCATCAAGTGATTTTATGTGTTGAAATAATCAGTGTGTGCTAGCTCAATAAAGTTGACTTTATGTATCACCAAATGTACAGATGCAGAGAACAGGGTGTATTATAATTTTTATCTGGAATATTAAAAATCATTCAATTTTTTTTATTAGGATTATTAGATGTCAATTCCTTAGGAAATAATGAATCTGACAAAAGGTTTATATAGAAAAATATTTTTTTCTTTATACAAAATATTAGAAAAATAAATTACAACAATTTTTAATGTACTTTCATTTAGCTGGAATCCAATTGCTTCATTTTCTTCAAAGACACTGAGTATGACTTAGAAGTTTCAGAAGGGATGTAAAAGCAAACCCTTGAATTTCTGGGAAAAACAACAACAACAACAACAACAATGTATTTAATAAAAACATTATTAGAATGGAAATTATTAGAAATATTTTGATACATGTGCACACTTAGCATGGAAATTAAAAAGTTTCTCATTTACTCTTTTAAAATGCCTGAATAAAAGTTTTTTAAATTTTTATAATGTTTCTTGTTTTATAGAAAAGTGTAAAATATACTTAAGAATTATTTATGCTTAGAAATTATTTATCCTTTTCCAGGGAGGAATAATCATTTCCTATGTGTATGTTCCTACTACATGTTCCCAACTATTTCCTCTGTTCCTTGTCCAAAATTGTGCAAGGTACTAGCCTCAGTCCACACTGAGGTGACTTCAAATTTATGAGTACTGGGATTAGAGAAAGTCATCTCCAACTCTGAGGCAGTAAATTCTTAAAAATACTGCTAAGAATGATTGTAGTATGTTTGCTGAGTAAACTTATTTTCAGTTCCTGATGCAGAAGTCCTTGATTTTTTTAATATATATTTATATAAATACCATGAATTTTGTATACTCTATTATATATTTATAATATATATATATTATATTATATATAATATTATATATATACACATTGTCTCCCCACTCTTGCAATGTCCTTTTAACAGGCAGTTATTTGTTATTTGAATGGTTGGAATATTTGCTATTGATGCAGTTATTCAAAGTTTTGAATAACTTGTAGGATTTGGTAAAACAAAACCAGGTATCAGATTAATTAGGCTTAATTTTGTATCAATATTTTTATGTCAATTAGATACACTATGCAAAGTACATTAGAGGAAGAATACAAAAATGATGAGACATTATGATGAGAATGCAGAATTGTTCACTTTTTTTTTTTCTTCCTAGAAGCTAACTGCAGGTGTAGTTACATAGATAAGTGTGAAGGGTAATATGGAACAGTAGGAGACTATTTGGGAAAAAGGAAAAAATGTTTTCAGGTATCTGACATGTTCCCACATTCAGTAACACTTGTCTTTGAGAAAATATATAGAGCAAATGAGGTTCAGGAAGACTGAAAAATGAAACTACTTTCAGGCTTTTAAAAAGAGTAGCAAAAGAACTATAGTCATGCCACACTAACTTCAAGTTTCAGAAAAACAATGGGACAGATAACAAATTGTATTTGTGCACCTGGGGGAAAACAAGTAGAAGGAAAACAGCCAACTTGAATTTATTCTAAACGTATAATGTCAAACCAATTCATTTTCCTCCTAGAGCACACTAACCTTTTAGAGAAAAAAAAAAAAAGTCATAACTGTACTGTAGTAAGACTTTGGTCCTGCATAAGGACAAATTAGGAATGGCTGTTATCTAGATGAACGATTCATAACAAAGTTAAACTTTTGGGGGGTAACCTTGCTGAAAGAACAGCTATTATAGATGTATTGTCCAAACTGACATCAAGTGGCATTCACTGTGAGGTAGGCATAGATCAAATAATCCTCTAAAATCACCCAGCAATTGTGCAGAAAAAAAAAAATCACCATGCTAGAAGGGTTTCAGGAGTGCTGAATGAGGGATTAAAGTACTGTTAGAAATATTTGGTTTAGTCTATATAATATTGTACTTCAGCATAAACACATTTAAAAAAAATACACTCAGGAATAAAAAAGTTCCATCAGTACACAATAAGGAAGAACTATCTTGATAGATGAAGTAAGACTTAACACTCTGGAAACAAAATTCCGGGGAAGAGGTGAGCCATAAAAATCTAGAGAGACATAGGAAAATATTTTGAAAGTCCAGAAAGCAATCAGTGAGAACAGATTGAAACAACTGGAGCTGTCTAGTCTAAGAGAAGAGTTAGAAGGGAACTGATAACACTCTCCAAAAAATGTAGTAGCCTGTTCAAAAAAAAAAAAGAAAAAAAAGAAGACTTTTTGACTTTTCCTGACAGTGGAGGGTAGGAGAAGTACTATAATTAAATGTGGAATTTAGGCAAGAGAGTTTTTCAACAGTGAATATAGACTGTGTAGGTTGTAGAATCTCCATAATTTAAGACTGTAAGAAATGATTTTAATAGCATGGATTACATCATTATTAGTGTTCTAGAGCAAGGAGTATCTTAAAGACTCCCTTCCATACTTGTTTTCTATTTTTGGGCATATAACGTGTGCCAAAATGTCCTAATTATTATTTGTTATTTTTCTGATGGAGAGCCAAGCACCATTTTTTTTCTTTCCTTTTGAAAGAAAAAGATTTTGAAGTGCTAAAGCGATTATACAAAATAGTAATATTATCAAATAATATAATTCTTGTAAATAATTCAAGGTTCTTTTAACTCATCAGACAAACAGGCTTTGATTTTTGCACAGGACTTTATGATTGTCATTTAAGTAGTGTCACTGTATGATATTTGCATGCATAATGTATTAAAAGGTAATGCATTTTGAGTGAGCAGGTCATGAAATGTATTTAATTTAATGCTAGACTACTTTCTGCAGCAGTTGGCATTTATTAATATACCAGCCCTAAATAAATGTGCATACATTTGCAGGAGTGAAAAAATCTTTACAATTTTTGGTTGCTAAATTAGAAAGAGTATTTATCCTTCAAAACTACACATTCCTCCTTAAAATCCATTAATCAGCACGTTAGCCATCCATAGCAGAATTTTATGAAAAACACCATGCTAACCACACATTTGACAGACATGCTTCTTCAGGTAGAAATCTGTCTCCCTTGTTTAATTTATGATGGGCAAAGTACATGCATCAGCAATCAAAAACTAAAATCTGTAAAAGCAGAAGCTGAACTTTGCATCTGGATCTGCTGTTTATTTCTGAAAGAAGACTAAAGAGTAAAATTATCATTCTCAGGGGGTAGGGTGTAGAAAATGGTGTCAGAATAGGCTTTTCTTCTTTAATAGTTCAGTACTATATTGACTGTGTAGCTAACAGGATAGTAATTTGCCTGAGACTAGTTTTAGTTCCTGTCATGGAGATTGGGCAACCCATTGACATAGGCAAGTTTCTCTATCTGTTAAATAGAGTTAACAATTTTATTTATTTATTTATTTATATATTTATTTACTTATTTTTACAGGTACAATGAATCCATGCTTCCATTTTAACATTTACTAGTCTAGATGTAAATATAATACTGACCACTGCAATTGTATTGTCAATTATATTCTATTATCAGTACAGGATTAAAGATATCTGTTTAATTTGTTGGGCTGTCAGACAGAGAAGCTACGCTGTATCTTCTGAAATGATATGATGTTTTAAGAGTGTTGTATCTTATCATAAACAACAAGTTTGCAGTAATTTCTGTATTCAATTTACTATTGGCCCACTTGCATGTATAATATGATTTGTATATATCAATACCCCCAAAATTCAGTGTCTTCTGTTTTCACTGTTACCATCTCAAAGCTCTTCCTGGAACTAATATTTTGTATCTGAATTGGAAAATGGTTGGATTTTTAAAACCAACCTGTATGTGAAATGTCTTTCAGCAGGTAGCACAGTGCCTAGAACACTGGAATAACAATCTATCTGATGTAAAATGTTCATATGATTTGTACATATCATTAGACAAAAACATGGGGAGAAGTGCCAGGAAGCAAAAGTCTCGAGATGTTCAGAATATATATAAAAAAGCAAGAAGAATGGTATGATTCCATGGGCAACCGATAAATTTAGAATTTTACTTTTCTTTACTTTTGCAATATTTTCCTATACCACTGGAAAGAAATCATTCTCAGAGTAAGATTTTTGCTTTCACTATTTTGCTGTTTCAAACCACATTGATGACTTAGTATTTCTTTTCTGACTACAATGGAATCGTTAAATCACAAAAAAAAAAAATAGAATCATAGAATGATTTGGGTTAGAAGGGGCCTTAAAGATCATGCAATTCCATCCCCTCTGCCATAGATAAACATAGGTAGGGACACCTTCCACTAGACCAGGTTGCTCAAAGCCCCATCCAAGCTGGCCTTGGACATTTTTCAACACTTCCAGGGATGGGGTATCCACAATTTCTCTTGGCACCCTGTTCCACTGGTTTTGTTTGTTTGTTTGGGTTGGTTAGTTGGGTTGGTTGGTTGGTTGGTTTTGTTTTCCAGGGTTGTTAAAGTAAAATTACAGGAAATTAAGCTTAAAGCAGGCATTCTGCAGCAGACTAAGGAGTGACAAGCTGAATATTCAATATCTTGCAAGCTTAGAATAACTTAATTCTTCTTTAACAACTTCCTGTGGACCATATGAGTAATTGAACGCTTATTTTAACAGAAATATTGGGAGGCATCAATCCTGAATTTAAACGTTTATTAGAAGAGATAATAAAAACTTAACTTGTTTGAAAATCTACATAATATCTCCACACTATTTAAATAATAATTTTAATGTTTATCAAATAACAAGAAAGCCTGATTGCATATTGACATGTATGAGAAAACAAAATGTTAGCAACTGTCTGCAGAATTTCTTAACTCTGATGTCTAGTTAACTTGTACTAGAATACATTGTTTTTGTTGTTGACGATGTTTTATTTTGTTTGCTTTCTGTTTTTGTTTGTTTGCTTGTTCATTTGTTTTAAATATCCACTTATCTTCTGGTGGCAATGAGAGGTCCCAAGTTAAGTTCAGCCTCACATTTTGTTAAGAGCAAAACTAAAACATAGAGGCAAGCAGCCCATACTGGAAGAACCTGAATTTAAAATGAAACGTACAGATAAGACAAAGAAATTATTTGGTATTGGGGCCCTGAAGTACAGTGAAGACTGACTTAGAAGGATGATAGTAACAGAATTGTTTAATGAATTGGTATCTCCAGTCTGAAACATCAAGATCATGTATGTTTATGATGTGATTATGACAAACTTTTTGGAACCTAAATCAGTTGTGGGTTCATCTGCTCTCTTCTGTGTCTTTCTTCAGTGTCTGAATAATAATAATAATAATAATAATAACAGCAGCAGCAACAACAACAACAACAACAAAATACAGCATGACATAAGTCAAGGATCTTATTGAAAGATGTTCAGTCAAATATTACCTGAACAATTTGTTATCCAGTTCTTCAGTATGTTGTAATATGGATAGATTACTGCACATAGATTCAACTAGAATGTGAAGAAGGACCATTAACAAACTAGAATGTGAGGACAAGTAGATCTGGAAACAGAAACAGATGTTCAAAGAACTCCTTTTCAAGACAATAAACTTGAGGAGTGTGCTTAAGTAAAAGTTTATTTCTTTTATCTAAGTTGTTAGAAAAAAGGCTAATATATATGTATAAACAAACAGAACCAATGTATATTCTATTTTCAACTTTGTGGATATAGGACCAAGAATTCAATAATGGATAGGAAACCTGTATAGACCTTTATACTTAAGTCATGCTACCTGAAAGTTTGATACAAAATACTCAAAATACAATTGATTATCTTGCTAGCTTAAAATAGAAACTTTGAAAACATTGGAAACATTGATTTATATCTGTCTCTTTTCTTTCCCCCAAAAACTTGAACTTCTTTGTTTTTTCTTCATCATGTTTCACATGTATCTACTTTATTTATTTATTTATTTATTCATTTATTTATTTAAGACACATTTACTGATAGCTGATGAAAGGCTTCAGCATTTAGATAATAATCATTAATATATTTCAAGTGAATGCATAGATAGCGAAATCACAGGTAAGCATCATGTTGCTGGTTTTCTGAAAATATGGCAGATTTGTTTTAACTAAATCAGTATTTTAACATAGAGCTATTCCACTTAGAAAATGAAAAATGATAGCAGCTCATTGCAGTGGTTTTGCTTGGGTGGGCAGCCAAGCTCCACCGCAGCCGCTCTCTCACTCCCCCTCCTCAAAGGGGAAGGGAGAAAATACGACACAAAGGGCTCAAGGTTTGAGATACGGATGATTTAACTAACGGGAAGAGGAAGATGAAAAAAAAAAAAAAAAAAGCTGCACGGAAGCACAGAGAGAGAAAAGAAGTTACGTTCCACTTCCCATCAATGAGCAATGTTTGGCCACATCCTGGGAAGCAGGGCCTGAATATGCGTAGTGGTTTTCCAGGAGAACAGACATTTTCATGAGAGACCACCCCACTCCTTCCTCTTTCCCACCTTTTATTCCTGATTGTGACATCTGTGACATCATGTGGTATGGAGTATCCTTTTGGTCCGTTTATGTCAGCTGCCCTATTGATGTCCCCTCCCCATCTCTTGCCCACCCCCATCCTGCTGGCACTTGGTGGGGTTGGAGGGAGTCCTGATGCGGTGCCAGTATTGCACATCAATAGAAAAAACAGTGGTGTCATACCAATGGTGTTCTAACGGCTCGTTAGAGGTGTGGTAGGGGGAACAATGGCAAGGCCGGGGGAGAAGGCAATGGCCCAACTGAAGTGCAACTACACTAATGCATGCAGCATGGGTAACAAACAAGAGGAGCTGGAAGCCATCGTGCAGCAGGCAGGCTATGACTTGGTTGCTATCACGGAAACGTGGTGGGACCACTCTCATGACTGGAGTGCTGCAGTGTCTGGCTATAGGCTCTTCAGAAAGGACAGGCAGCACAGAAGGGGTGGTGGTGTGGCTGTCTATATTAGAGAGTGTTTTGATGTTGTGGAACTTGAGGCTGGGACTGATAAGGTTGAGTCCCTATGGGTTAGGATTGGCAGGAAGGCCAACAAGGCAAGCATCCTGGTGGGGGTCTGTTATAGACCGCCGAACCAGGATGAGGAGGCGGATGAGGAGTTCTACAGGCAGCTGGCAGAAGTTGCGAAATCTTCAGTGCTTGTTCTCATGGTGGACTTCAACTTCCCAGACATATCCTGGAAGCACAACACAGCCCAGAGAAAGCAGTCTAGGAGGTTTCTGGAGAGCGTGGAAGATAGCTTCCTGACGCAGCTGGTTAGAGAGCCTACCAGGGGAGGTGCCCCGCTAGACCTTCTGTTCACAAACAGAGGACTGGTGGGAGATGTGGTGGTCAGGAGCTGTCTTGGGCAGAGTGACCACAAAACGGTAGAATTCTCTATTCTTGGCGAAGCCAGGAAGGGGGCCAGTAAAACCGCTGTCTTGGACTTCTGGAGGACTGACTTTGAGCTGTTCAGGACACTGGTTGGCAGAGTCCCTTGGGAGGCAGTTCTGAAGGGCAGAGGAGTCCAGGAAGGCTGGGCATTCTTCAGGGAGGAAATCTTATTGGCTCAGGAGTGGTCTGTCCCCATGTGCCCAAAGACGAGCCGGTGTGGAAGAAGACTGGCCTGGCTGAACAGAGAGTTGTGGCTCGAGCTTAGGAGAAAAAAAAAAGGTTTATAATCTTTGGAAAAGAGGGCGGGCCACTCACGAGGACTATAGGATGTTGCGAGGCTGTGCAGGGACAAAATTAGAAGGGCCAAAGCTCATCTGGAGCTCAATCTGGCTACTGCTGTTAAAGATAACAAAAAATGCTTTTACAAATACATCAATACCAAAAGGAGGACTAAGGAGAATCTCCATCCTTTACTGGATGTGGGGGGAAACTTAGTTACAAGGGATGAGGAAAAAGCTGAGGTGCTTAATGCCTTCTTTGCCTCAGTCGTTAGTGGCAAAACCAGTTGTTCTCTGGATACCCAGTACCCTGAGTTGCTGGAAGGGGATGGGGAGCAGAATATGGCCCTCACAATCCACGAGGAAATGGTTGGTGCAACCTGCTACAGCACTTGGATGTACGCAAGTCGATGGGGCCGGATGGGATCCACCCGAGGGTACTGAGAGAACTGGCGGAGGAGAACTGGCCAAGCCGCTTTCCATCATTTATCGGCAGTCCTGGCTATCAGGGGAGGTCCCAGTCGACTGGCGGCTAGCAAATGTGATGCCCATCTACAAGAAGGGCTGGAGGGTAGACCTGGGGAACTATAGGCCTGTTAGTTTGACGTCAGTGCCAGGGAAGCTCATGGAGCAGATTATCTTGAGTGTCATCACGCGGCATTTACAGGGCAACCAGGCAATCAGGCCCAGTCAGCATGGGTTTATGAAGGACAGGTCCTGCTTGACAAACCTGATCTCCTTCTATGACAAAGTGACACGCTTAGTGGATGAGGGAAAGGCTGTGGATGTGGTCTGCCTTGATTTCAGTAAGGCTTTTGACACCATTTCCCACAACATTCTCCTCAAGAAACTGGCTGCTCTTGGCTTGGACTGGCAGTATGCTTCGTTGGGTTAAAAACTGGCTGGATAGCCGGGCCCAAAGAGTTGTGGTGAATGGAGTCAAATCCAGTTGGAGGCCGGTCACTAGTGGCATCCCCCAGGGCTCAGTACTGGGGCCAGTCCTCTTTAATATCTTTATCGATGATCTGGATGAGGGGATTGAGTGCACCCTCAGTAAGTTTGCAGATGACACCAAGTTAGGTGCGTGTGTCGATCTGCTCAAGGGTAGGAAGGCTCTGCAGGAGGATCTGGATAGGCTGGACCGATGGGCTGAGGTCAACTGTATGAAGTTCAACAAGGCCAAGTGCTGGGTCCTGCACTTGGAGCACAACAACCCCAAGCAGAGCTACAGGCTGGGAGATGAGTGGTTGGAAAGCTGCCTGGCAGAGAAGGACCTGGGCGTACTGGTTGATAGTAGGCTGAATATGAGGCAGCAGTGTGCTCAGGTGCCCAAGAAGGCCAACAGCATCCTGGCTTGTGTAAGAAGCAGCGTGGCCAGCGGGTCTAGGGAAGTGATTGTTGCCCTGTACTTGGCTCTGGTGAGGCCGCACCTCGAGTACTGTGTTCAGTTTTGGGACCCTTGCTACCAGAGGGATGTTGAGGTGCTCGAGAGAGTCCAGAGAAGGGCGACGAGGCTGGTGAGGGTTCTGGAGAACAAGTCTTGTGAGGAGCGGCTGAGGGAGCTGGGATTGTTCAGCCTGGAGAAGAGGAGGCTCAGGGGTGACCTGATCGCTCTCTACAGGTACCTTAAAGGAGGCTGTAGCGAGGTGGGGGTTGGTCTATTCTCCCACATGCCTGGTGACAGGACGAGGGGGAATGGGCTAAAGTTGCACCAGGGGAGGTTTAGGTTGGATATTAGGAAGAACTTTTTTACTGAAAGGGTTGTTAGGCATTGGAATGGGCTGCCCAGGGAAGTGGTCGAGTCACCATCCCTGGAGGTCTTTAAAAGATGTTTAGATGTTGAGCTTAGTGATATGGTTTAGTGGAGGACTTGTTAGTGTTAGGTCAGAGGTTGGACTGGGTGATCTTGGAGGTCTCTTCCAACCTAGACGATTCTGTGATTCTGATGCGGTGCCAGTATTGCACATCAATAGAAAAAAACATTGCTGTCATACGAATGGTGTTCTAGCTACAAGTGCAGAGCACAACCCTATGGGCTGCTTCAGGGAAAGTTAACTCCATCCCAGCAAGACCCACCACACTAATAAGCAAGTTTACTGTTACATACACAACCACCTGAACCTGTCAGATGGCAAATTAAGAGTATTTGGCACCTCACGGAATCAAAGTTCCTCGAAGAGTACATTTTGCCAGTGTGATAGCTGTAAAATAGTTAGTTAAAAAGACTTATTTGAACATCACCATAAGTAAGCTAAGATAAGCTGATAAGCTGATAATATGATCCTGAACCTGTTTTCTTTGCATTATATAGCCAATAGATATTACTACCTTGTATTTGGGCATAACTCAAGGGAAAAGAAATCCAACAATTGGAGCACAAACACATAAAGATGTTTTTATTCTTGTGTTAGTTGGAAGTTCAGCTGAATTCTGCTCAGCCTGCTCAGGACGTTATCTCAGGTAGCTTGGGCAGCTTGGTGACAAAGGGAGGATGCAAATGATCTTTCCTTTGACCCTATTCGAACAAAAGCTGTCTAGGACAGCAAATAGCCTTTGCTGTCTTGGGTGGAAAAGTGAGTCACTCAGTGTGCTATAGGCTCTACTCAAAAACAGTCTACCAAAATTAAAATGTCTTCAGTGTTCCGTTTGACTGCTGTGTATGTGGTTAATAAGGAAATCTCTGTGGTAAGGTGGGTATATCAGGCAGAGACAGAGTGGTGGAACATATCTGAAAGGCATGAAAATGGAAGTGTGGAAACCCATAACTAAGATGATCCAAGTTAAAACAACACTTTCCTGTACTAATACAATAGTTCACTTTCTTGTGCTAACTTCGTAAAGAATAAATAGTAGAAATGTCAACAAATTATTAGAATTTTAGCATAGAAACTATTTTATGAGATATTTTAAAGATACTTTCATATAGATCGTCAATTCTATGATTGCAAACACTACACTGAACTTGAAGAATGGGGCTTATTTAGCTGTAGAGAACTTATCCAACTTTTTTTTTTTTCTTTTTCTGTTTGTTCGTGGATAACTTAGAATGTTCCTGTAATACTGGGAATGTGGAACCACTCAGAGATGTAATGAGATAAAGTGATGTGTAAACCTTCAAAATAAGAAACTTCTGTGGTCTCTTTCCTTAGAATTTGCTGCATTTTTGCTGTCCACAATTGCAGATGGTCTGTTGAGAAAAATAACCAGATGGTGGCCTTTAAGATTATGGTGTAATACGCAAAACTTCGCAAACACTGGTGCTAAACTGGTCTCTCAGTCTTTTCTTGTGCTACATCCAGAGAGAAAGAGTGAACATTTGTTCCTTAAACTATAAAATAGTTTCCTCAAAGGAAAAGTATCTTCTAGAATAGTAAAGCTAAACCATTTTTTTGCAATGTAAAAGTATAAGAATTCTCTCTCCATGGAACCTGTCTACATATAAGGATAATTCTTTGAGTTAGAACAACCTGTTACAGCCCTTTGATGGGTTGCTTCATTTGTCAAACAATGCTATAAGTAATATAAATCATAGAGTCATCATAGAATCATAGAACGGTCTGGGTTGGAAGCGACCATAAAGATCACCTAATTCCCACCCTCCCTGCCATGGTCAGGGACACCTCCTACTAGACCAGCTTGCTCAAAGCCCCATCCAACCTGGCCTAAAACACTCCCAGAGATGGGTCATCCACAACTTCTCTGGGCACCCTGTTCTAGGGCCAATGTCTCAGTAATGCCTCAATGTTCAATGCCTGTAAGTAAAGAATTTCTTCTGAATATCTACTCTAAATCTACCCCTTTTTAGTTTATAACCATTACTTCCTGTCCTATTGCTACAGTCCATGATAAAATGTCCCTCTCCAGCTTTCTCGTAGGCCCCCTTTAGGTAACTGGAAGATCACTATGAAGTGTCCCTGGAGCCTTCTCTTCTCCTGTCTGAACAACCCCACTTCTCGCAGCCTGTCTTCACAGAGAAGGTGCAACTCTGCTTAAGTGTATAGTTTAATTTTGTGAAAGGAAGAAAGAAAACAATCTGAAAGAAAATAAAAGATTGGCCAAACTTAAACATTAGGAAGCACCTCTTCTAAAAGAATAAAAATAAAAAATAAAAAAATAAACTTTACTGTGAGGGTGGTCAGGCACTGGAACAGGCTTCCTAGTGAGGTGGTGGATGCTCCATGCCTGTCAGTGCTCAGGAGGAATTTGGATAATGTCCTCAATAATATGCTTTAACTTTTGATTAACCCTGAAGTGGTCAGACAGTTGGACTCAATTATACTTATAAGCCACCTCCAACTGAATTATTCTAATTCTAATTCTAACTCTAACTCTAGTTCTAATTCTAATTGTTAGATTTTTAACACATTGAAGGTCTGGATTAGTGTCTTAATCATGACAGATATAGAGCTAATGGAAAATATCAGATTTGGCAGATGTGTGCGGAGTTTTAGTTTTTATATCAGCACTGATAAAGAAGCTAGAATTAATCAATGTATTGTCTGCTTAACTCCTCTTTTTTTCTACAATGCGAGAAAAAGATTGCCTTTTGCCTTAAAATTCTTTTTTGTTTGTATGTTTTTTCTTTTTCTATGTTCTAGTATGTTTGTTATTGAATGTTTTTGAAGAATATTCATATGTACAGTTACAAAATAACATTTTTCATTATTTAATTCCAGAGAGATGACCACAATTTGCTCACAATTGTTGCTACAACTTGTTTTGCTGCAATTTTAAAACAAAGGGAATATCAATGTACAAAGCAGCACCATAATGAGTACAGTACATTTGTCATTCTGTAATAGAAAACAAAAGAACAAGCATGACCAAATGCCATCTCTGGTTTTGGATAATTTTGGATAATTTTTTTATTATTTTATATTTATTTATTTATTTATTTATTTTTATATTATTTTATTATTTATATTTTTATTATTTTCTGGATATTTTTTTTTTGGATAATTTTCTTCACTGATTATATAAAATATCATAAGGCATCAGACAGTGCTATGAAGTTTGATATGGACCATTGGGGTCTGCATTTTTATTTCTGTCTTAGTGAAAATCAAGGGGTAACATTAATTCTGTTTTTAACTGTTCAAAGTTGTGACTGCTCACCATTAAATTTGGAAATGAAATACTAGTTAGATGTCAAATATGTTATTAGAGATTAAATTCAGATACTAGAAATAAACTACATCATGAAAACTGTAAAAGAAAAAGCAATTATATTTTCAATCACTACTTAATTTTGCCAGTTTTTAGTGCTTTCTTTAGAAAAAAATAAATAATCCTGTTGTAGTAGAAAGGATCAGAAATTAATTTTCAAATAAAACATTCTGAATTTTTATTCTTTTGCTAACAAATTTGGACTAAAATTCAAAATGGCAGAAGTTTTCAAAAAAATCAAAATTATGGAAGCATATCCTTATTTTTTACATTTTTGCAATTGACAATAAGAGTTTCTGTTTTAATTTTAAATCATTTTAATAGTTTTATAAATTAACATATTTCAGTAAGTTTTAAATTTGAAAATCCAGAAATATTGGAAAAAGACTGTGTCAGGAAGGAACAATAAAGCCTGTAGAACTAGTTAGATCCTAACAATTGTTTTTTGTCTTTCACCCCCCCCACCCCCCCAATAACACTGTTGTTTATATACATGCACAGAAGGTATCATACTCAGGGTTTAAACCACACAGTCATGATGACCCATTGTCAGTGACCTTCAGGAAAGATGTCTGTACCAGAGTGACTGTGTAGAAAGATGATACAGGGTAGAGATGTAGTCTGTGGGTTTTTGTTGTTGTTGATTTGTTTTGTTTTGTTAAAAAAAAAAAAAAAAAAAAAAGATGATGGATAAAATGATTATTTTCTTTCTTCTCACAGGCTCTCTAGAGACCTTTCCAGTTCTGTGTAGATCACTGTTACTTGTCAGTGGGAAAGGAGAAAACAACAACAACAACAACAAAAGTAGACTATTTTAGAGGGAACTTTTAACAATATAGGGCTACATGTATAAGTATGTATGTACAAACCATGCAACCAAGGAATTTTTTTTTTACTCTCTGACAGGTGAAGAGGGAGAGAATTAAAATTTAAAAGTGATAATTGTGTACTTGTACGATGTTAAGAGCAAGCTTGTCATTCTGAAAAGTTAAAGACAGTGTGGATACACTTGTGATGCTATTTTAAGGTGATGAAAGAGTTATGGAAATGGCAAAATTTTACCTTAAAATTAACGAATGCTGTCATTTGTGATATAATGTTAAAACACACGTAGTTCTGTAAGCAAGAGATTTTATTCTGCTGCAAATTTTATGATATTTTTCTCATTTGTAAAATAATTAGGATTGTTTTTTACACCCACTTTGCACTAATTCAGCTGAACTGATTGTGTAAAACATTTCACAGAATATACAGAATAGTCTAGGTTGGAAGAGACCTCCAAGATCATCTAGTCCAGCCTCTGTCCTAACACTAACAAGACCTCCACTAAACCATATCACTAAGAACTACATCTAAACGTCTTTTAAAGACCTCCAGGGATGGCAACTCAACCCCTTCCCTGTGCAGTCCATTCCAATGCCTAACAACCCTTTCAGTAAAGAAGTTCTTCCTAATATCCAACCTAAACCTCCCCTGGCACAACTGTAGCCCATTCCCCCTCGTCCTGTCACCAGGCATGTGGGAGAACAGACCAACCCCCACCTCTCTACAGCCTCCTTTAAGGTACCTGTAGAGAGCAATAAGGTCACCCCTGAGCCTCCTCTTCTCCAGGCTGAACAGCCCCAGCTCGCTCAGCCGCTCCTCGTAAGACTAGATAATTTTAGTAATTTGTATGCATATTAGATGTTGTTGTCACTAATTCCTACAGTTTCTTTCCTGCTGAATAGTCTAATTGACACAAAGTATAGAACTGAAAAGTTCTCAGTAAGCTTCCTAACCCATTATTTTATTAGTATGAAGTCACATAATCATAGAATCATAGAATATCCCAAGTTGGAAGGGACCAATAAAGATCATCAAGTCCAACTCCTGGCTCCACACAGGTCTACCCAAAAATTCAGACCATATGACTAAGAGCATAGTCCAAACACTTCTTAAACTCTGACAGGCTTGGTGCTGTGACTACGTGCCTGGGGAGCTTGTTCCAGTGTGCGACCACCCTTTTGGTGAAGAACCTTTTCCTGATATCCAACCTGAACCTCCCCTGTCACAGCTTGATTCCATTCCCTTGGGTCCTATCACTGGTCACTAAAGAGAATAGGTTGGTGCCTGCCCCTCTGCTTCCCCTCATGAGGAAACTGTAGACTGCAATGAGGTCTCCCCTCAGCCTCCTCTTTTCCAGGCTGAAGAGACCAAGTGACCTCAGCTGCTCCGCGTATGTGTGCCCTCTAGTCCCTTCACCATCTTTGTAGCCCTTCTCTGGACAATGTTTCACATCCTTTTTGTGCTGTATTTTTCACTGTCTCAGAAATTAAAACAAATATTCAAGACAATAATAATGAAATTCCATTTTTGATAGCTAGATTGTAGTACTCGGATTTTTTTCTGTGATGCTGTC